>NW_020172686.1:178894-203807 GCF_003031525.2 Neophocaena asiaeorientalis asiaeorientalis
GGCTCAGCTTTGGATTTGGCCCCGCCTCTGTGCGTAGGTCGCAGGAGGGCGTGTCTTCTTCACTCACATAGGACGGGGTTAAAGGAGCCGCTGAGAGTAAGGATATGTACTTGGAATACTGCAATATGCTTTTAAAAAGGAGGACATCGCCTTTAATCCTGACTCATTTTTAAATATAATTATCTTGATGCTTTTACTTTGGTCTGCACATTCATCTATACATACTTCAGTTGAACGGTTTAGACATGTTTTCAGGTGCTAGAAAATAAATGAAAGTTTTATTGTTTATTAATCACTCAAATGGTGGTAGAATTTGCTAGGATATTATTTTTAAATAATATATATATTAAAAAAAAACGGAGCCGCTGATTTGGGGGCTCCGGCTCACTCAGGCCGGGGGGAGAGGGAAGGGCACGATGCGGGGCGAGCCTGCGGCGGCAGAGGCGGGCGTGACGTTGCACCAGCCTGAGGCGCGCCGTGCGTTCTCCCGGGGGAGTTGTCCCTGGATCCCGGGACCCTGGCAGTGGCGGGCTGCACGGGCTCCCCGGAAGGGGTTGTGGATAGTGACCTGTGCTCGCACACAGGCTTCTTGGTGGCGGCGGCAGCAGCCTTAGCTTCTCCCGCCCGTCTCTGGGGTCCGCGCTGATAGCCATGGCTCGCGCCCATCTCTGGAGCTCCTTTAAGCAGCGCTCTTAATCCCCTCTCCTCGCGCACCAGGAAACAGAGGCAAGAAAAAGTCTCTTGCCTCTTCGGCAGGTCCAGACTTTTCCCCGGACTCCCGGACTCCCTCCTGGCCAGCCCTGGTGCACTAACCCCCTGCAGGCTGTGTTCACGCCGCCAACCCCCGTCCTCTCCCTGCACTCCGACCGAAGCCCGAGCCTCAGCTCCCAGCCCCACCAGCCCCGGGGGGTTGAGCAGATAAGCCTCTCGGGCTGGTGAGTGCCTGTCGGCACCGACCCTCTGTGCAGGAATCTCGCCGCTTTGCCCTCCGCACCCCTGTTGCTCTCCTCCACGTTTCCGAAGCTTTCCCCGTCCGCCATGCGCAGTCTCCGCCCTGCTCCTCCCTGCACCTCTGTGGTGCCGGTCCCGTACCTATTCTTTTGTCTCTGTTTATTCTTTTTTCTTTTGCCCTACCCAGGTACGTGGGGAGTTTCTTGCCTTTTGGGAGGTCTGAGGTCTTCTGCCAGCGTTCAGTAGGTGTTCTGTAGGAGTTGTTCCACGTGTAGATGTATTTCTGATGCATCTGTGGGGAGAAAGGTGATCTCCGTGTCTCACTCTTCCGCCATCTTCCCCGCCGTCTCCAAAGTATCCGTTTTTAATTCATTTTTTATTGCGTAAAATATACATGCAGTTTATCATTTTAACGCTTTTTAAGCATATATATAGTTCAGGGGCATTACGTACATTCATGTTGTCGTGCAGCCATCCCCACCATCCACCTCCAGAACTTCTCCATCTTCCCAAACTGAAGCTGTGCGCATTAAACACCAGCTCCCCGCTCCCCTCTCCAAGCCCCTGGCACCCGTCATCCTGTTTATTTAGGAATAGATTTTGAATATTACAATAATAGGACTGTGCCCTGTCCATTATTCTGGTATCTCGATTCTTTTCACTTCTGCTAGGGGATCTTTCCGTATCAGTGCCAGAGTAGTGCCTCGTGTGTAATAGACACTTGGTAACTGTTTACAGGATGAGTGACTATCAGTCCTTTCATACATCAGTCCTGAAATCAAGCACCGCCTGCATGTGCCGTACTTGGTGCACCCCTCCCTGCTGGTGGAAATGCAAGCCGCTCCTGGGGTTTTACTGTTACAGCAGTGCTGCTTTAAGCCTTCTGTACTCACTGAGGTGAGTATATCCACAGGATAAATCCCTGACCGTGGAATTGAGTTTTAAATTTCAGATTAAAAAATTTTTTAATTTATTTTATTGCTAAATTAGTGCCTAGAACAATTATAGCAGTTTGGGGGGGGGGATTGTTTTCGTTTTGTTTGTCTCTGTGGTGTGTGAATGTAACTGTCTTCACGCCCTGCCGTCACTGGCTGTCATCCACCTTAATTCTGTGAGTCTGATAGATAGGAAAAGATGGTATCTGTTTGGTTTAACCTACATATTTTAATTATAGGTGTTAACTGAGTAACTTTTCACGGGTTTTGTGGCCTTTTATTCCCCTGCTGTGAACCCCTTCCATAACCTTTACTTTTCTCCTGGCTGGCTGGCTTTTCTCTCCTGTTTTGTGTTAGCTCTGTATCACCAGAGTTACCAACAGTTTCCTTTTTGTCTTTAATCTGCCCCACTGGGAATTTATTTCATTCTGGGGAGCATATAGCTAGACACAACACAACCCACTAAATCACACATCTTTTTGCACTGGTTCAAGGGCCCTTTTATTATACACTCAATCCCAGCTGTACATGCTCTGTTAGTGCATGGTTGTCTGTTCGGTTCCATCGATCTCTTAGGAGAGGTGATTTTTACATACTCAGGTATAACTTTTAATGATGCCTTGGAGTGTGTTTATTGATGTGGACAGATACTAGTATGTTAAATTTTTAAGCAGTATATAAAATATTTAAAACGCTATTCATAAGTAGTACTTAGAAATCTGTGTATATACCATCCCATTTTTGGTGTGTGTTTGTTTGTGCTCTTAATTCAAAACAAAGAGAAATCAGAAGTCTTGAATTGAATCCCTGTTGAATCATGCCATCATTTACGTGGTGACAACAGACTTCAAGACATTGTTTAGATAACAGCAATTTTTTCAAGTTAATGATCCTGCCAAGTTTACAGGTCCAACAAGAGTTTGAAAAGGAAAGGGGAACAAAAATCAACCCATGTTTGTTTAGCCTCTGTTATATTCAGGGCGCTTTGGGATGTGAATTAGAAGCCTGTCTCTTATTCCATGACCAGTCGCATTCGTGTGGTTGGCATCTGCCCATGGACATTTCCACCAGGTCAGCCCTGCGGGGCACAGAGCAGCTCTGAGCAAGAGGGTGAGGGCCCCGGGCCCCCAGGACAGCAGAGGTGGCACAGGGC
This sequence comes from Neophocaena asiaeorientalis asiaeorientalis, assembly GCF_003031525.2. Lineage (NCBI taxonomy): Eukaryota > Metazoa > Chordata > Mammalia > Artiodactyla > Phocoenidae > Neophocaena > Neophocaena asiaeorientalis. The sequence goes on from NW_020172686.1 coordinate 181,934, forward strand.
AGGGTCCGTAGAGTGCTTGGGGACTGAGCAGGGTCTTGGGGAACCATGGTCATTTGGAGAGGTGACGGGGGCGAGGGCACTCTGGGGCCAAAGACCCACAAGCTGCGGAGACGGGTGAAGCCTGCGCAGGCAGCAGTGATTGGCCCAACCCTGCACTGAATGAAGGGTCTGTGGAGGAAGGGGCAGAACCAGCACGGCGATGGGGACAGGTCTGGGAGAGGCTGAACCGCTGCAGTACGTTTCCACGGAAGAATGTGGATACGGCAGCAACGGCACTCTGAGCGGGCACAGCTGATTGGAGGGCAGGAGAGGGTCATCTGGAAAGAGGCCTCAGCAGTCAGACCTGGGCGATTGCCCTGCCCCAGGTCGACCGGGGAGACTCTGGCTTGATGTGCACTGGTAGACATTTGCAAATGCGCTTTTAGAGGATGCGTTTCAAAGTCTGATTTCAAACGCATAATATATCTTGAGTCCTTTATATAATATCCCATTTAGTGGTTAATGTAGTGTTACTTCAGAAATAAGATTTTATTTTAAAATGTATGCCAGTCTGCTTTTGAGCAGTTTATTTTCCCACAGCAGGAAATAATAGTTGCTAGTTTGTGTGCTGATTTGTTGACAAATACTTTACTGTGGTCAAAGACTGATCAGTATTGTTTCCCACTGTTACCAAAATAAGGGGCACAAGTTTTTAAATACTCTTTTTTTTTTAATTTACTTATTTTATTTATTTTTGGCTGCGTTGGGTCTTCGTTGCTGCGCGCGGGCTTTCTCTAGTTGCGGCGAGCGGGGGCTGCTCTTCATTGTGGTGCGTGGGCTTCTCATTGCGGTGGCTTCTCTTGTTACGGAACACGGGCTCTAGGCACGTGGGATTCAGTAGCTGTGGCTCGTGGGCTTCAGTAGTTGTGGCTCAGGGGCTCTAGAGTGCAGGCTCAGTAGTTGTGGCGCACGGGCTTAGTTGCTCCACGGCATGTGGGATCTTCCCGGACCAGGGCTCAAACCCGTGTCCCCTGCATTGGCAGGCGGATTCCTAACCACTGTGCCACTAGGGAAGCCCTTAAATACTCTTATAAATGACTAATCTTTCTCATGTTCCTTCCTGATTTTGCCAGTCACGACTCAGACCAACCTATGTGTTCTTCTACCCCATGATGATCTGTGCTCTGATCACTTTTGCTGGAGTATTAACATTCCATCCCCAAAGGCCGCTTTGCTTGTTGGCCACTGGTTGCCGCACGGCTCTGTTGCTGTGTCCCCCGCGGGCATCACAGGCAGCTCCTCACGGGTCACCCTGTGCAGAGCCTCAGCCAGGCGCCTTCAGAAACTAGACAAGAGAGGTGTGGGGCTGCAGGGAGGGTGTTGACTCAGCAGTGACTTGGTCTTGGGGTTTTCGTATAATTTATAGTACAAATTAGCAGGGCCATTGACTCCTTCCGGATGTGCACTGTGCAGTATGGCCACCAGCCACACGTGGCAATTTCAGCTTAACTCAGTTAGAATTCAGGATTCAGGTCCTTGATCACACTGGCCACATCTCAAGCGCTCAGTAGCCGCACATGGCTGGTAGCTAACTGCAGTGGGGGGCAGTGCAGAAACAGTACGTTTCCATCACTGCAACCAGGTCTAGATTACAGAGCTAGCTGGGCATTTAAATCTCTTTTCCAGTAGTTTGAAAGCCTGGCTTGCTGCATCAGTCAGGGCCCTGATTACACGTGCTAGAAAACCACCCGACGGCCCCCAGATGACTTAAGCAAGTCCAGTAACTAGCTGGGTTCACTTTCCGAGTTGTGAGGGTGGCGCAGCGTGCTTGGGGCTCACGATGTCTCTAGGGTTCCTCTGCAGGTTCAGCCTCCTGGGCGGGCTGAGCTCCGCAGCTCTGCTCCCTCCGGCCCCTGTCTCAGTGCCTCACTCCGCAGCCCCGCCCCGCTCAGTCTGGTCTTGAATCTGTTGACCTGGGCCAGACTCGGGTCACGTGCTTCTCCCTCAACGTAGCACGGTGGCCGGGGAGAGCAGAATGTTCTGGTCTGTCTTCTGCTTCAGCTGGAGATCTTCATCCGGAATTCACGCACTGAGAGGGCAGGAAGGGCCATTGTCCACATCAGCGGTGTTCTTGCAAGTAGGGGAGAGGGTGCCGGGCTGCAGAGAGAGCAGGGGGCCACCGCGCTTTTCTGAACAGCCCGAGTGATGTTTTCCTGAAATAGTTCTGTGGCTCATGTCGTTAATATCCACGAACCACCCCTCTGTGTTGTTGAATCCGTGCCCCCTGCGCCAGCTGTGCACCCAGGAACGCCTTGGGTGTAGTTGAAGAGGCCAGAACACACGCCTGTCCTGACGTGTCCCAGGTGCCGGCCGCTCCCTGAACCTGGACGTAACGGAAGCCCTGCCTCTGAGCAGCCCTGGAGGCCCGGGCAGGCCAGGCCCTTCGGCTTGTGTTTGGGTAGAGCTCCTGCATCCAGCCGTCCTGTCTGGCAGTGCGGGCGGCCTAGAAGTCTCTTCAGCCTCACCTGCATGAAGGGCGTGACCCGCGCCTGCTTCCCCCTGGTGCGTTGGTCACGAGAGCCACCGCCCTGCGTGGTGGGACATGTCATGAGGTTGCTTGGTTTCAGAAGTGGAGCCATGTTGGGGAGAGCGTACATCTCAGGACCCCGAGACGTGCTGGCACAGACAGCCTGCCCCTGGGGTCACCATTGTTGGGGGGCTGCCCCTGGGCGTGTGGGATTGGTTATCCTTTTTTTTTTTCTTAAGTCTAACTGCCGGGTTTTTAAAAAATATCCTCTTAGTACTTTTAGGCTGAAAAAAACAGTGAGGTCGTCACAATGCATCATCTTAATTCAGCCCAACCAAGGCCCCCACCTCAGTTGCTGATTGTCACTTTAATGGTGAAGGGTGATCAGTCATTTTATTGGAATAAATAGACCCCATGACCTAATTACGAGTTATATTTTGAATATATTGACTCACTTATTCCCTCGCCTCAAAATGAAGTACTAAACTATAACCACAGTGCTGAGATAAGTATTCCTAATGACGGGCGCTAGTTAGGATAAAGGCAAAAGAAGCAGTAATAAAGTTCAGAGGTACAAATTACCAGGTTGGCAATAACGTATAAATAGGAATTCATCTGATAAGCTGCCACTCACCCTCTCCTGGTGTCCTGGACCAGCCGCCTGCAGGGTGCCTCGTCCAACTGGTCCTTATCCTTTGCAGACGTCCATCATGGGGGCGTGTTTTCCCATCTCTCCCCCGTTTAGTGCAGCACTAATCATCACTAATTAGTACCGTGGTTCTGTCCTCATGTGCAGGAAGGGAGAACCCTGAGGGAGAAAGACAGCCATTCTGTGTTTCTCCTCACTCAACAAACCACTTAGATAAAGGATGGAAACCATGTCTCAGTTCTTCTAAAATAGACTCTCTGCTTCTCCAGGGAAAATCTCCGCAGCAGCCCTGACTGCCCTGTGGCCCCTGGGGCCGTGACCACTAACTCCCCGTTGCTGGAGGCCTCGTGCATCCGGCATGGAAGTGCTCATTGGCGCCTCTTACCCCTAATTCCATCTCCTTGTTCATGCCATGTATATATTCCTAATTTAGAGTCCACAGTTACTGGGATTTTTTTTTTTTTTTTTTTTTCTTTTTTTTTTGCAGATGTCCCCTGCATTGGCAGGCGGATTCTTAACCACTGCGCCACCAGGGAAGCCCTGGGATTTTTTAAATGCGCTAAAAGCTGGTTCTTGCAGCCGAGCAGCAACAGGGTTCTCTACTAGGCAGCACGGCTGGCGGCACAGCCAGCACTTCCCTTCCGCCAGCCTTTAAAGTTAGAAAGCTCACTACGTTTTATTTATTTTAGTCTTAACATATCATTTTGTATATAAGTTTATGGAGTGCCAGAGTGGGAGTTAGGTGTTCTTAGAAGTAAAGGTTCATTTCTACATGGTAGAATTGTTTAACAACAGCCAATTATTTTTAAATGTAACCCCAAAAATATTATTGCACTAAAAGATTTTGAAGTGAGAAAGACCTTTTTGATACGAAGAACTGTCTCACGATGAAATGGGTTCCCTGGAGACAATTCAGGCAGAGCCTTAAAAATGAACTGGGAAAAAAAAAAAAAAAAACTGGGCAGCGCTGACATGGAGGAGATGAGCGAAGCCCAGCCAGGAACGGCAGGCGGCCCGTGCGCCCCCCGTTCTGCGGTGGCCCCGGCTACAAAGAGCAAACTGCTTTGGGAACAGAGCATACTGTTCTTGAGCGATTCTCGGCCCTGCTGCCTCTCAGCTCACAAGGAAGGGAAGGTGTGAGAGACGGTGTTGTGAGTGTAAACAGTAGGCAGGCAGAGCACTGCCCTCGGGTCGCAGCCCTGACCCCTAACCCAGGGTGGCATCCTCGTCCGGCCGCAGGAGCACCGCCAGGGCAAAAAGCGCAACTTTAGAAGAACCATTTGCACAAAGTGTTGTTTTCCCTCATCCAGTTGGCCTTGTCCAAATGGATCTGCGGAGAATAGAGGGGAGGCCGGTCCTGCTAGAGCCCAGCACCCGGCAGCAGCCAGCACCCACGCGGCCCACGAGACGGGCCCCAGGCTGCAGCCCCTCCCTGGGATTGTTTTCCGTAAACCTTACAGCTGAATCCTCCGAGGCACAAAATGACACATTGCAGACTTCTCGATATACCTCTGCTGGCTGTAGTTAAAATTCATGTAAATGAATTGAGGAAATGACCTTTCTCAGGACGAGGGGAAGGGCTGCAGGTGGGTGGCCACAGCTGCAAATGTAAAATACCGGTGGTGGGATTTTGGAGTTCTGGGTTTGTTGGGGTTTTTCACTTATTCATCTTACAACGTGATGTGGACAAATGTTAACGTCAATAAACATAGGATGTCACCACATTGTTCTTTCAAGCTGGTTTGTACTGACTCACTGCTGGGATGGGCCACAGTGAGCCAGGAGTGCACCCTTCTGACGGCCATGCAGGCAGCTTATCATTCCTGCCATCGGAGAGTGCGATGTGGTCCTCAGGTGTGCGTCTCCAGCACTTTACAGTAAAGTCCCAGCGATGGGCGTGCTCTGGATGCCACAGCGCTGAGGGTGGTGGCTCCTTGATGTGTGTGCTGGTGTCCCACTGTGAGAGTTGAGGAGGCAGCGTCCTGAAGGTCTGTGCACTCCTCTGTGTGTCTGTCGTGCTTGGGTAAAGAGGTTTTTAAGGATGACTGATAACTTACTAAGTGCGGTACCGTGGTGTGGTGCATTCACATGGGTGGAGCACGGCAGACTTGCACTGATGGGATTATCTTGTTTGTGATTCCCATTAGTGGCTTTATTTTTTTCTTTCAGTTTTACTGAGATATAATTGTGTCAACGGACAAAAAGTGCACAACGTGAGAGTTGTGAGTTAAGTTTTATTTGGGGCAACATGAGGATGATAGCCCAGGAGACAGCCTCTCAGGAGCGCCGAGGAACTGCTCCGCAGAGGTTGGGGGCCGGGGGTCAGTAGATAAGTGACTCTGGTGAGGGGGTGCGTGCAGTCGAGCACACATCTTGGCAGAAGGTGGCTGCTCGTCACGAGGAGCAGATGTCACCATTAATGATGTTAGTGCTTTTCTAGGCATGAGGAGATGCAAGAAATTAGGCCCATAAAATCTTCTGAAACTCTATCTGAAGGCCTGTTCTGCCAGGTTTTCCCAGAGCACCGAGGGCCTCCTTCCTGATCTCCACCCAGAGCTCCTTTCAGGGGGTGTCAGAGGTCAGCGACAGCAGTGGCCAGTGTCTTCATCCTTGTAGAGCAGATGGCGAGTGACAGTTTTCTGGTTAGCAGTTGACACACAGCATTGTGTGTTCAAGGTACACAGCATGATCTCACTTACATATAGAACAAAATAACTACCACAGTAAGTTAGTAGGAGTTAGGAGTTAACATCCATCCCCTCACACAGGTACAAAGAAAGAAGGAGAGAAATGTATTTTCCTTGTGACAGAGAGTTTTTTAAAAATCAAAGAGGAACCTCTTCTGGTTCAGGCAGAGCAGAGGTTCATCAAAACGCGATACTAGAGGAATCTCCTTTTCGGTGGAAAGTCACAATTATTTACAAAAGAGCAAGCGGGGCTCTTTTCCTAACACAGTGCCCTTCGTGCCACGTTCCTTTCGCCAAATCCAGCTGCCACAGCGCAGCAGGCTTGGGAGGGAACCCTGCACGGGAAGGCTCGGCCGGGAGAGGTGGGCATTCAGCTCTTGACTTCAAAGGAGCCATCATTCTCCCTAAGATGCCAGGGCAGGATTTTTAGCACCACAGAGGGAGGCATGGTCCGCTCTAAGAGGTGCTGGTTTGTTATTGGTGAGAGGGCCCCAAAGTCGGAAGCTTATAAACACACATTTTTAAATGTCGCATTTTCCCTGTTAACATGCAGACGTTTGCTTCTGTTCCCAGGAAGCCAGTACTGTGTCCTGCCCTCTACTGGCCGGAGGCAGACCTCTGCCCACTTTAGACATTAAGCCTCCGGAAGGGCGCTCAAGCAAAAGCAAAGACCCGCCGAGAGAAGAAGAGAGAGAGAGGAAAAAGAAAAAGCACAAAAAACGGTCTCGAACAAGATCACGCTCTCCCAAGTACCATTCGTCATCCAAGTCCAGGTCTAGATCCCACTCGAAAGCAAAGCATTGTCTTCCCAGTGCCTATCGGACAGCACGGCGCTCGAGGTGGGTGTGCAGGGCGCCCTCGCGGCCGTGCATCTGGTGTGGGTGCAGACCCCCGCACCTGCTCACCAGCAGAGCTGGATGGAGCCTCCCTAGCCCAGCTCCCCGTAAGCACAGACCCACACACCTGCGTGTGTTGATGAGAGATGCGCCCTGCCAACCCAAATAAGATCTTTTCAAAATATTTTTTTAACCTGACTTTCTAAGGTTCATCAGCTACTGCCAGGTATTTTTAAAAATAGAGGTATTTACATTTTAACAGGGCTTAGAAGCAGGCCTAGCATATCGGCTGAAATGTGTGGAAGATCCACAGGGTTGGGGGTCTTGGCTTGGTGTGAACGAGCAGGCTTTCCCAGCCTAACTCCTTGTGAATGTGCAGGTGGCGAAGCAGGAGGATTTGTGCTTTGGCTGTGTTCAGCTTCCCTGGCACAGCACCTACAAGTGCACATAAAGGAGGGAGCACAGTGGCACACATCTGTTTTCTCGATTAATTTGCTTCTCCAAACCTCTCACCCACAGTCACTGTTCAACCCAAAACCACCTTTACAAGGAGCCAGCTTTTGAGGAAGCAGCTTAACATTTCAGGCAACAGAAGTAATAAACATGAAAACCTGTAAGCATCACAGAATTTGCTGCTTAGTAAAGCAGGTATTTTTCTTTTTTTTAAAGCACCTGGCTTGCAGGAGGTTCAGGAAAGCAAATTTTTAATTTTAAAACTTACCTCATGCCTTCTGATTTATTACTGAACGTTGATTGGACTTCTCTCAGTTTCTCTTTAGCACAGCACTTGTACTGATCTAGTTCTTCTTCTACAGCTGCTGTTAGTTCTTTCCTTTCCGTGGGAAAAATGCAGGTGCCCTATACTTTTTATTTTTTAATGTTTAAAAAAAAGTGTACTTGTATACACATCTGCCTGTCTTAAATATATCCTACAACAACATGCTTTCTCTATTTTTACCCAGACCAGACCTTAAAGGCTTGACAAGTATTTACACTTGTCTACAATGAAATTAGAATAAATTTGATCTTTGGCTCTCTGCATTTCTTTTTAATAAATTTATTTATTTATTTATTTATTTTTGGCTGCATTGGTCTTTGTTGCTGCACGCGGGCTTTCTCTAGTTGTGGCGAGCGGGGGCTACTCTTGGTTGAGGTGTGCGGGCTTCTCATTGCTGTGGCTTCTCTTGCCGTGGAGCACGGGCTCTAGGTGCACGGGCTTCAGCAGTTGTGGCGTGCAGGCTTCAGTAATTGTGGCTCACAGGCTCTAGAGCACAGGCTCAGTAGTTGTGGCGCACGGGCTTAGTTGCTCCGCGGCATGTGGGATCTTCCCGGACCGGGTCTCAAACCCGTGTCCCCTGCATTGGCAGGTGAATTCTTAACCACTGCGCCACCAGGGAAGTCCCGCTCTCTGCGTTTTTGCTAGTTCTTTAGACGTTCCATCACTCCTCCCTCCCTCTCCCTCTCCCTCTCTCTCTCTCCCTCTCTCTCTCTCTCTCTCTCTCTCTCTCTCTCTCTCTCACACACACACACACACACACACACAGACACACACAGAGCTTGTTGTTTAACTAAATGAACAACTTTGCTGACATATTTTCAATTTTTGAAAGTCCCCAGAAACTTGTATGTATATATCAAAACTTTTTAAAGTTTCTTATTTGAAAAAATTTCTTATAACATTATATAGTGGAAATAAATAAATAGGCCTGTACAAGCCCTCTGAGTAATAACATACCCAGTAAAATTCTTCCTAGTTATCCTTTATTCCAGCGCTCAAAGAGAAGAGAGTATAATGCATTCATAAACCCCCATCTAGGGGGTTGGTAACTCTCAGGATTCCTTAGATTGTTTCCTAGTGTAAGAAATGAGTAGTTTTTCATGGTGAGTGCTCAGCACATATAGTAGGTGCCGTGTCTAGTACTGAAGTGAGCCTGTCTGGTCAGATGTGATGGCCACAGACCTTTCCCCCAGGTTGGTCTGTTCAGAACTGGAGGTGTTCGTGAAACACTTGGAATTTTAACTTTCTGGGATTTGTGTGATATTTATTGACTATCTATATATAATAGTAAGTCATTTTGTATGTTATTTTAATACATTTAAAATATTTTTTATTTTAGAATAGATTTACAGATTTTATATACAAGTATATTTTATATTGTTCTCATATATTCAGTGCTGACAACTGCAGGAAGCAAAATCCTAATCCTTAGTTTGTAATTTTCAGTTAAAAGAAAAAGTTAAGTTCAAAAAATTTTTAGTGTGAGTTCTGTGATGGCAAACCACCAGTTTTACCTTAATTTGACCTATAGTTAAAATGTTTGTAAAAAGAGCTGAGTATTTTCATAACTCCCAGACATTTTTTTAATCTCAATAGTATCTGTGTGATACTTTTAGTTAATTTGAGTTAAATCAGCTGACTTAAGTTCACTAAATAAGTCAGATGTTTGATTTTGCAGTTTAGATAAAATGTCAAGGCAGAGTGCAACTTTATTATAAAATATTTTTAAAATAATATTATAAAACCAAACCTTCAAAGTATTTGTCCAGGAGTATTTGCCTTGACAGCTTATATGTGGCAGTGACGCTCCTTGAAATCAGACCACCTCTGAGCTCAGGGCCCAGAGGCGTGTTGCAGGTCTCTGATCAGAGGTACGGAGGAGAGACCAGCTGTCTCGTGGTGGGTCTCTGGGCCCTGGGGACATAAGTCAGATAAGTGACCTTCACCAGGTAGAATCCTGCTTCAGCTCTTATTTCTGAGAAGAGTGAGTTTTATTTGATAATACTGCCTTTTTTCTTAAGCTGGTTACAGACCTGCCTTCTTAATCCAGGCTCACACTAATAATTTCTAGGGATCCAACTGGATTTATAAAATAAACAGTTATAAAATGAAAGAGGTTGGTATTCTTGGTGATATGAATTGTTTGAAGTATAAAAAAAAGAAATTTAATTTTTAACCAAAATATTGAAGTTGCTAATGATACTGTCATAATTTTCTCTTTAACTATCTGTCTTTCCAGATAGACTAACCCATGACAGACATAATATCTGCATAGGATATATAAGACTTGTTTCTTGGGCCTGACACAACTTAATTGTTTTAAAAAGACTACCGCCAGCTCCAAGTAAAATGACTTTTGTTAATACTTCTTTCTACTTGTTGTAGGATATTACAGTTGAAATATATTTTCTCTTGTATATTAACTTACTGAAATCCTGTATAAAATGTAGAAAGTTAAGATTTAAAAGCTTTTATGTCATAAGTAATTTTTATGTTAATATGTTAATGCTCTTATGGTTGAAGTCCCATTTATCAAATATGTCTAAATTATAGATGACTCTGGCTCTCCAAAGGTGAATTTGTCATAGAAAAATTTTTAGTTTTGGAAATCAGTCTTTTGCTTCTCAGAAAGCACAGTGATTACCGAAAGACAGTATTTGGTGTCTTTTGAATCAACATTGATTAAAGTATAAGACTTCTTTCTCTGTTGTTTTCTACTTTTATATCACATTAGGTTTTATACCTTAATGGGATGAAGATGTACTCATGCAGTTCACTGCCTAAAATTAAAATCCACTTGTAACAGTGTAGGTATTTTAAACCAAAGCTCCATGAGACCGAAGCTTGAAGTGCAGCGCATTTGTAAGGCTTTTGATGAGATCGCATGCGGCCTCGTGTAGTTGGTTAGTTGGTGGGGGGTTGGTTTCGCTTGTTCCGAGGTTGGGGGGATTCTGGGTGGAACTCTGCAGCCCCGCGGCGTGAGGTGCTCTGTGTGGAGGAGGGCCAGGGGCCCCCCGTGTGGCTTCCAGAGGTCAGGCTCCCTCAGGGCTTTCACTCGGGGAGGGGCCTGGGAGCTGGGGGTTAATGTGGCTTTTGCAAGTGCTCTATTTAATGTTCAAAAAGAACTCAGGCGGGCAAAATTGGGGTCATATTTTAGTTTGAAATTTGTAATTCCTTACGTTTTCCCCCTGATAAACTGCGTAGCAAACCGGTGAGGGTGGTTGGTTTAATCTCCTGATCCAGGCCCTTAAAGGAGGATGGGGTGCTTGACGTTCCCCCAGACGCCGGCTCACGTGCTGGTGTCCAGGAAGTGAGTCGTAACCCCAGGCAGAGCCGTGGCCGCTGTGTTGGTAACGGCGCTGCGGGGAGACGCTGTCCCCGCAGGAGGGGAGGAAGGGTGTGCGGATGATGTCGGGTCCACAGTTCAAGCTTGAGAAGAGCTAAAACCTGGGAGCCTCTTGCTTGTTCAGCGTGGTTGGTACCACATCCTTGCTGCCAGGTCCCCAGCCTGGTTGGTGCCAGATCCTTGGTACCAGATCGTTGCTGCTTGTTCAGTTCCGTGAGGACCTGTGAGTAGTAAAGTAACAGGAATGGAGGAAGTGGGTTCCTGAAATGGTTAAACACTGGTGCAGAGAAGCTATTTATAAATATCGCTGTCATTCAGATGAGAAGTCTCCTTATGACTCCTTTTGAAAGCAAACCATTATGATCATTTAAGAAAAAAAACCTGAGTTGCATCATGCTTGAAAATTTTTAAATTCAGACTATTTCATTTTCTTTATGAGGAGGCCTCCGGTCACGTTATACAGATGATTTACTTACAAAATGGACTTTCTGTTTCTTGCACTGTGCCATGGTAGCAATATTCAGACCCTACTTAACAGAATAAAAGCATTGGAGCTTCTTTAATTCAAATAAAACCTAAGAATCATCTGGTGTAGCTCATGGCCCTTCGTTCTGAGATGGGCTTTTTCCCAGGTAACTTGGAATCTACTGGTAACAGGCACTTCACTTCAAAGAAAGCACCAGTGGCCACTGCAAAGTGGTATTGTATGTCAAAGTTAGGGATTTGCAGACAGTAAAAACTAGTTTATTTTCCTGATTATTGAGTTTATTGTAGAAGTCTGTGTTTAAGCGTTCCGTAGGTGCTATGGCTTTGATTGAGCAGAGCTTTTTTCGGGGCTCTAGCACCGCGCAGCCCAGCACATGTCATTCTGAATGTTAAGTGTGTGCCACAGACCCACGGCCTCCCAGGGGTGCTGAGCTCGGAGGCTTGTCAGGGCAGCTCGGCAGTGGCGGCAGCACAGCAAGGCATTTATTGGGCAGCCTCAGCCACGAACAGATTTGACTCCTGGAGCTCTTTTGAGGGGAAGCCTGGTAAAATGTCAAGGTGTCTGACTGACCTCACCTTTGTAATCGTTACTTAAATCTTAGGAAAGCTGTGGAAACAAAAATCACAACCATTGTATAAGCTGAAAAGCAGTTGTGTCAGAGGAGCCCCAGAGCCGAGGCGCGCGCGTTTCTCCCGGAGCAGGTCATTCCGTGGCTGCGGTGTTTTTCAGGAGTGACTCAGCGTTCCCCCTGTGACACAGAGGGTGGAATGTGATTACGAGCTGATCTTTGCAACAACGGTGTGCGTTGTTGGGGGTTTTACTGTGACTTAAAATGATTCAGTGTAGAACTTCTTTAGATGACAAAATCAAAACCTCTTCTGTATGTCGTTTTTTGAGTGGGTTGTCATAGAAACAGAACGGAAAGAAAATCCCCCCCCCCAGATTTCTGCTTATTTCAGGTCTCCCCAAAACAGTAATTTCACTGAATGGACAAAAAACTAAAATAAGAGTCCTAAACCCACTGTTAAAGGGCCGTCCGTTAGGACCGTGGCCCCGTGGGTGAGGGTCTCGAGTTGGAGTTCTGCGTGCTGGTGTCTGGGGCACGGTTGCCGTGTGTGGGTCACGGCACTGCACGAATAGAATAGTCCTCTTCCAGGCACAGGAAAGGGAAGAAAAAATATTAGACATCTCATAAACAAATGATTTAGCCAGAACTTTCATGGGAACGGCATGGTCTGAATTGGATTGAAGGTTCAGGCTTCCTGCCAGTGGGCCTGCAGCCCGTTCCTCATGCTGAGAGGCCATAAGATGAGTGCAAACGAGAGATTTCCAGGGGGTCCTCGAACTTCATCACGTTTCAGTTTCCTCCTCTTGCCAGTGTTCAGAACAAGTGGAAACGGCTCACTTGGACCTTGTTGCCTTTGCTTACCTAATTTTGACAGCAATACCAGTGAGCTGAACGTGTTTTAGGGAGACCAGATGGGCAAAGGCAAGAGAAAGGAAGAGCAGCAGCGGGCCTGCGTCCGCCAGGAACTGCAGGGACCCAGTGGGCGGGAGCTGGCTCCTGCTGAGTGTCCGCACCAGCAGCCCATGGCTCCAGCCTCAGCATGAGTTGTGCCCCACTTAGAAGCTTAGCATTGGTGTCGAGAGCGTTCTGCCTCTGAGCCTGGATCCAGTTCCGGGTCAGCAAAGTAGGGAGGCTGGGGGCGGGCCTTGCAAGGACAGGCAGGGACCCATCACGCCCCATGGGCTCAGGCCAGGGCTGGCCTCCGTCTCAGCAGTGGAGGTGCTTCCCTGCCCACCCCACACAGGACTGAAATGCCTGCTTTCCTCTGCCAGGTCCCGGTCCCGGTCCCCTCGGAGACGAGCGCACTCCCCCGAGAGACGGCGGGAGGACAGGAGTGTCCCCACTGCCTACCGAATGAGTAACAGCCCTGGAGTCAGCAGGAAGCGGACCCGGTCCAGGTAGGCGGCGGAGCTTTCGCAGACACGGGACCTGCGCTGGAAGGTGGGGCTCCCACGTCTCCGGCACAGAGCTGTCCGGAACCGGGGAGCAGCTGCTTTGGCCGATCCCGAGTCATCCTGGCAGCGTTCTCACTGCTCTGGAGCTCAGAAGCAGAGGGCGCTTGCCTGTGCTGGAACACGTCTGTCTTTGCACGTGGTTGGCCCTGCTGGGAGCTCTTGGGGTCACATTTCCCACAAGCCTAGCTGCCCCTAGACCCCCACACGCGGCTCCTTACCCTTCACGTGTTGAGTAGGGGAAGGAGTGGAGGGGCGACTGACAAGGAGAATCCGAAGTTCAGATTTCAGGTGGATCCCTCCTGCCGCCCAGGTGGCCACGCCTCGGCTGCAGCTCCCAGGAGACTGCCACAGGGTCCTCGTGGGGTCTGAGAGCAGGGAGAGGGCCCATCCTCTGGCCCCTTGACCGCTAGGAGAGACCTGTCTAGTTGAGGAGAGTGAGGGAGGCTGGTTCCCATGTCGCCGTCACCCCCAGTCTGGGCCTTGGACGCTCAGCAAGCCAGGGCCCCTGCCCCCGCTCCCAGGAAGAGAGCTCCGGGGCTGACCTCTGCCACCAGAGGCCCTGGCACCACCACTGACTTGAGGAGACACAGGACCCAAGCCAGGAGCATGGCCGGTGGACCAGTGGGCGTTTCCCTCTCGGCTGAGGGGTGCCATCTGGGGATCGTCCCGTCCAGCGTGGGTGATGCCACCTGAATGCTTTTTGTCACTTGGCTTCTGTATTTCCATTCTCCTTGAAAATGAGGGCTTCCCATTTTTTGTGTCCCTGCACTGGAGTTAAGGCAGGCCCCGGCTCTGGTAGGTAGACAAGGAGCATTGCTGGCCCGGTGACCAAGGCACCCAGAAAAGGGCAAGACGCCATTGTTGCCCATCGTAGTCTCAGACTTCATGATGCCATGCTGCTGAGTGTCAGGACACCCGGGGTTCCAGAACCTTCCAGGGTCTTCCAGAGGACAAATCTGCATTTCAGGTGTCCACCGTTCTTGGCCAAATGAACCCAGCCATCACCCAAACCTGCCTCAGAGACGCCCCTCCATCAGCAAACATGCTCAACAGGAGCAGTTGTTTTTTTTTTTTAACATCTTTATTGGAGTGTAGTTGCTTTACAATGATGTGTTAGTTTCTGCTGTACAGCAGAGTGACTCAGCTACATGTGTACATGCAGGAGCAGCTCTGAAAGGCATTTCTAACTGAAAAATGTTCCTGCAGTCCGGCTAGTTATGCAGTAGTTCCATTAAATGATAAAATGTCATCTCTTTTTCTTAAAACAGAAAAATCAGGAAAGGAGCTGTAAAACTGATATATTTCAGTGAAGGCTTCATGTACAGACTCACTCTGTCTGTTTATAAATTTCATTTTGTGCCTTGGAACTCCCACGCTAAGCATACGTGACTGTTACAGGATGAAATGATGAAAATTGAGTCCATTTTAAACTTTATTCCTTATGCAAGTAATTGACATTTGAAATTTATCATCACCCTTGGTATATGTAAAGGGCATGGTCTAAAATTAACTCCTTGGAGCCGAAGATCTCTCCTAACAGAAGAGTTCTTGCTTTGCCCTCAAATTAACCTTTGCATTAAAAGAGCTATCACTAGAGAAGATGGTGATTATATTAAGATTCATCAGAGCTTGTGCTATCATCAGAACTTTAATAAGTCAGATAAAAGAAGTTAAGATTCAACTTACTGCAGGGCCTAGCTACCCTGCCCTGATAGATGGGATCAAGCCTGTGACCTGACTCAGAGGTCGTGGACAGTGCTGGACTCAGGGGGAACCCGGTAGAGGTGAACATGTGCATGATTTCCTGGGCTTGATTATAAACCCAGAGTTTCTGTAGGCCAAGAATATGTTCTGTTAGCAGGCGAGTTTTGTTAACCCAGCAGTCAGGCTGTCCCCTCCGTCCTTCTACTCGGAGTAGCTTCGGGGTCTCTGCTTCAGTGCGGCAGCAGGTGACTAATTCGTCCACCAAGTCAGGGTCACTTTAATCCCGTCAGGTCACCCCAACTGAGGGGAAAGTGCCTCCTGCCAGATTTGAAGGATTATTTCTACAAGCTGATCACCGAGTGCTTCTTTCACTGAGTTTTTTTTTCTATTTTATTTTTTTTTAACTTAACATTTTGTTTAAATTAGTTTATTTATTATTTTTGACTGCGTTGGTTCTTCATTGCTGCGCATGGGCTTTCTCTAGTTGCGGCGAGCGGGGGCTGCTCTTCGTTGCGGTGTGTGGGCTTCTCACTGCGGTGGCCTCTCCTTTTGCGGAGCACGGACTCTAGAGTGCAGGCTCAGTAGCTGTGGCTCGCAGGCTCAGTAGTTGGGGCACACAGGCTTAGTTGCTCCACAGCGTGTGGGACCTTCCTGGACCAGGGCTCAAACCCACGTCCGCTGCATTGACAGGCGGATTCTTAACCACTGCGCCACCAGGCAGATCCCTGACTTCTATTTTTGAAAAACTTTTAACTTACTAGGAAGTTTTTAACTTACTACTTAAAAACACCCATCTGCATGTAACTTGTAGCGTGACTCAGTGTTAACGTTTTGCCACATTTGCTTTCCTTTCTCTCTCCTCCTCTTCCTCCCTCCCTCATGCTCTCCTGTGAGTGTATATTTCATGACTTGGACAAGCCCAGGTCACCTGTATCATTGAAGGTCCCACACTCTGGATTTGTCTTACTGTGTCCTTTTGGCTGTGTTCATGTTAAGTATTTCTAGCAAGAATACTCTATAGTGATGTTGTGTAACTTCCCATTGCATCACACCAGGAGGCACACAAGTGTCCCTTTGTCCCATTGCCAGTGACACTGAGTTTGATCACTTGGTTAAGGTTGTGTCTGCTGTGTCATCATACCTTTTCCTCTTTGAACTAACAAGTCATCTGTGGGGTGGCACCGGAACAACGTGAGTGTCCTGTGGCCAGCAGCTTTCTCCTCATTTCTTCTCTAAACACCCCCCTTTGTTTTAGTATCACTGTGGACTTTGGGGATTTGTTTTTTATCTGTTGTGCAACAATCCGTTGCCATTATATTCTATTTGATGGTAACATTGTCTCACATTTGGCCCCATTGTTCTTTGAGTACTTTGTCACTTTTGGCCCAAGATATTCCAGGCTTAGCTTGTGCTTTCCCTGCCCCAGACCTGGGGTCACCTGTTTCTCCTAGGAATCCTGGTTCCTTTTAGTGTTTGGAGATCCAGATCTGGGCAGAGTGAATATTTTTAAAAGTAAAATTCACGAAAATGTTTAGCCAAATCATATTACAGTACACTCCAACAGGAAGTCCCGGTTGCTTTATGACAGTAAATGGTATGTGACTGGTTAGGGTGGGGGGCAGGGTTTAGCACTGAATCCCTACAGCTCAGCATTCACCGAGCACATCAGCAAACACCTGTTGAGTGAGTGAATGGGAATATGCTGCTGTTCTATGGTTCTTGTATCATACATGAAGTGTTATTAATTCATTGTAGATTATGACAATTGAAAGATGCGTATCATACTTCTCTAGAGCAACCACTAAAAATAAAAAGGTTAAAAATCCAATAGAGACTGTTAAAGAGAACCATAAAAATGCTTTATTAATGCAAAAGAAAGCAGAAAAGTGGGGAAGAGGAGGAAAAAGAGCAAATGGACAGCTAGAAAACAAGAAGACTGTTAACACCATCCCTACAAATAATTACATTAAATGTAAGCAGACTAAAAACTCTAGTTAAAAGGCAGAGATTTCAGACTGCATTCAAAAGCAAAACTTAATACTAAGCTGCTTATAAGAGATACTTTAAATATACAGATAGGTTAAGATCTAAAAGATACACCGTACAGTGCTAATAAGAAGAAAGGTGGTGTGGCCATATTAGCAGGAGACCATGCAGACTTGAAAAAGTGGTGCTAGAGATAAAGAAGGCAGTTTCATAATGATGAAGGGGCCAGCTCTTCATGAGGACATAATGTTTTAAATGCATGCATTGAATAAAAGAGCTTTAAAGTCCTTGAAACAAAACTGACAGAACTAAAGGGAAAGGCAGGCAGTAGAACACTACAGATGCAGCAAATATGAACAGCACTGTTGACCGGCTAAACACTACCACCTGCAGTGAGGCGTGCACAGTCTCGTGACATGCACGTGGGTCAGTCACCAGGCTGAATCGTTCCCTGTAACACTGGATTGGTCCCAGCACATTCCAAAAGACTCAGATGATACAGAGTATGTCTTCTTACCACATAAAAATCTGTAGAAAGGCATCTGGAAGGTCCCCAAATGCTTGGAAGTTAACACATTTTAAATTACCCATAGGTCAAAGAAGAAATCACAAGAGAAAGTAGAAAATATTTTGAAATGAATGATAATGAAAATGTATCATACTCCTTCTGCAGCTGTACTCAGAAGGAAGTTAGCAGCTTTAAGCGTTTATATTAGAAAAAAAAAAAAAGGTCTAAAAACCAATCTTCTGTCTTAAGCTAGAAAAAGAAGAACAAATTAATCTCAAAGTAAATAGAGGCAAGGAAATAATAAAAGTAAGATCAGAAATCAACAAAATAGAAAACAGACTCACAGAGGAAAACAGTAAAACCAAATGATGGTTCTTTGAAAATGATTTTAAAAATGATAAATCTTTTTTTAGATTGATCAAGAATGAAAGACCCTATAGACATTAAAAGGATAATAAGGAAATAAATCTCATTCCCGTTAATTTAACAGCATAGGTGAAATGGACAAATTCCTTGAAAGAAACAAACTACCAAATGGACAGCAGAAGAAATGGAAAATCTAAGTAGCTCCACATCTGCTAAATAAACTGAATTTATAAATTAAAACTTTTCCACAAAACTCCAGGCCCAGATGACTTTTATCAGTAGAGTCTAACAAACATTCAAGAAAAAGAGGATAACCAATTTTATAGACACTTCAAAGGAAATAGAAGAGAGAACGCTTCCCAGTTCACCTCATGAGACCATCCTAAAGCAGGTGGATAGTGTGTGCACATCTGTGTGGTGTGGAGTGTGGTGTGTTTTGTTGGGGGAGGGACGTGTGTGCACAGGCATGTGTTTATTCATAAACTAATACTCTCAGGAAAATAAGAAGTGCAAAAATCCTTAACAAAGTGTTAGCTGATTTGAGTCTAGCAATTAACTAAAAGGATAAAATACATCAGGACCAAATGGGGTTTGTCTCAGAAATGCGAGGTTCTTTAACATTCAAAAACCAGTCGTTGTAATTCACAGTATTGACAGAGTAAGTGAAGAAAATCCTGTGACATCTCAGTAGATGCAGAAAAAATATTTGACATGATTCATCACCTGTTCATTAAAAAGAGAAAAGGGGGGAAAAAAAAACTTGGCAAAGCAGGAATAGAAGGAAATTTTCTCCATTTGGTAAAGGGCATCTCTATTTTTTTTTCTGGCCACACCCTGTGACTTGTGGGATCTTAGTTCCCCAAGCAGGGATTGAACCCGGGCCCTCAGCAGTGGAAGTGTGGAGTCCTAATCACTGGACCACCAGAGAATTCCCAAAGGACATCTTTGCAAAACCTACAGCTAGCATCACACCTGCTGGTGCCTTCCCCCTGAGATCAGAGACAAGGCCAAGGTGTCTGCTCTGTAATAGAATTCATAACCTCGACAGTAAGGCAAGAAAAAAGAAATAGAAGGCCTAAAGATTGCAAAGGAGAGTGTAAAACTGTGTCTTCTTATTAAGGAACCTCTAAGTTTATTTCTGTATACTAGCCTAGAACAACCGGAAAATGAAGTTAACGCTAATTGGAACAGTATCAAAAAAACAAACTACTTATGGATAAATGTAAGGAAGCATGTATAAGATCTCTCTACACTGAAAATCACAAAACATTTCAGAGAAAATGTTTAGGAGAAACCTAAATAAATGGAGAGAAAGTCCATGTTCATGGACTGGAAGGCTCAGTGTTGTTCAGATGGCTCTTCTCCACAGAAGGATCTGTAGGTCCAACGCAGTCCCAGTCAGAACTGCCCTAGGCTTCTTGTAGATGCTGGCGCACGGACTAGCAGTGAGAACAACCTTGAAAACTAAGTTGGAGACTCTTACCACCAATCCAGGACTTTACTAGAGAGCCACAGGAGTCAGACGGCGCGCGCGGCACACCTTAGAAAGGTGGAGAGCCGAAACAGTGCAGGGAGGAAAAGTCGTTTTTCAGCAAAACTTGATGGAACAACTGGACATCAGAATGGAAGAAAAGTGACCTGTACCCCAAATATCAAGCTTAACTCAAGATGGATCACAGACCTAAACATGAAAACTGGAACCATTCTGTTTTTGAAGAAACAAGGAGAGTACATTTATGAGGTGGGGCAGAGATTCCTGAGGATGTAGAAAATGCCACCATAAGAGAAAAAAATTATAAATTTGACTTCATTGAAATTAAAAACTTCATTCAAAAGGGACAGTTAAGAAAGTGCATCGGCGGGCCCCAGACGGGGAGAGAGATTTGCAATGTGTATCTTCCTATGTCAGTCCCAAAAAGGCAACCCAGTTAGAAAAGGGGCAGAGGGCTTGAAAGACATTTCATAAGAGAATGTATTTCAGGTCCATTTCTCCATCGGCCTGGAAGGCTGTTGTCACTGAGCTGTGAAAGAGAGGAGCTTCGCATCCCGTAAGGAGGCCTCAGCGGGGCGGCCTCCTGGCCAAGCACCTGCACTTTCCTACTGCTGGAGCGTTCGTTGTGTCCCCGGGTGTCGCAGCTGTCTGTAAGCTTGCTGTGGTTGAACCAAGAAAGAAGGCACATGCAGATGTCTACAGAAGTTACGCTTCCATAAGAGATTTTGAGGAGATGCGGAAGGCCGGTATCTCTTAGAGTGCAAAGTTATTTTGGAATGGAAGGAATTTCTTTGGGTTGAGTTCCACAGGAGTTTGTTACATGCTTGTGTTTCGAAACTATGAACTATGCATATCTGGGCTAAGGAATACTTTTGATAAATAAGCCACAAATACCTTGGTGGAAAAACAGAATATATTTAAATAGCCAGTGAAGGTAGCATATGAAAATGTGCTCAGCTTCCTTAGTCACCTGTCAGGGAAAACGCAGATTAAAACCACAGTGAGGTGCTCTTTACACTGACCAGAATGGCTGGAAACGAGCAGACGGACATTACCAAGTGTTGAAACGCTTGGGAAACAGTTTGGTGGTTTCCTACAGAGTTAAACATGCACTGCTCCATGGCCTGACCGTGCCAGTCAGGATTGCTCACCTACCTTTAATTAATTCATGTAGGCAGCCATAGGAACTTAGCCAGATTTGGGGCTGAAATCATTTGGGACGTATGTCACGTGCTACTAAATATTTATCGTTTTATTTGCTGCTTCCTTTGAAATCCTAGCCATGTGACAACAAGTCACAAAACGTCTGCAGTGTAGGAGGTAGGCCTGTGGTGTGCGCTTCCCGCTTCTGTGTACCCAGCACCGGGAACAGCCTCTTCTTTGTGGACCACTTCCCTTGGTCTTGTCCTGCACGTAGGCCAGCGCACCAGGGACACTTCCCACGGTCAGGGACCCACCCTCTAGTGCTTTGCAGCAAGTCGCAGCCCGGATGGAAGCAGGGAGCGACAAACTGAGACAGGGGCTGATGAAACCAGCGGTGACCTGCGCCTGCAGAGGCCTTCCAGGAGACGGTCCCAGCAGGAGGGCGGCCTGCAGCCCAGGCGCCCGGCGGGTTCTGAAGGGCGGCAACCGTGCTCTCAGGAGAAGCGGGCAGGGGCCTGCACCGCAGCGCTTCCACCACCTACACATACCCTCTTTCTTGCTGTGTTTCAGGCCCGTGGGGAGGGGGGGGTCACAGGGCAGGGCGTGGAGTGGAGTGAGAGCTGCCTCTGGGCGGGGGGGCGCTGGGCCCAGGCAGAGTGCGGGCTGCGGGGCTGGAGCGGGGAGGGGCTGGGGGTCGTTTCTGACGTGGAGTCACGGGCCTTGGCGACTCGGAGGACGCGGGCAGCGAGGCGCAGTCGTGAGGGTGGTGGGAGAGCGGGTGGCCCCGGGGGCCGTCAGCCTCAGGCCACAAGGACAGGCCGAGCGCTGGGTTTTGATGATTTTCCACTTCTGGTTGGAAATTCCCATTAAGTCAGCGTAAATGAACAAGCAGTACAAACAGCGCTTGGTTACTTATCTTGGGCTATTTTAAACGCCGATAAAGTGCTGATGGTGTTTTAAACCCACAGGCATCTGACTGCAGGACTTCTGGCGAGAAGGTGGTCCACGTTTTACTTCTGCACGACTTTTACTTTGTTATATCCATCCGTTTCAAGTTAATTAAATGTGTATGGTTTTGAAAAGGAGTCAATGTGTATAGAAGGGTGGGTGAAATTGCTGAATTGTCCCATGGAGAGCACCCAGAGCTCCTTCGGACCCCGCGCTGTGCCTTTGTCTAAAACCGCTTTCCTTCCAGAAGCCCCCACGAGAAGAAGAAGAAGCGGCGCTCACGCTCGCGGACCAAGTCCAAGGCCGGCTCACAGCCCGCCTCCCCGAGCAAGCAGGCCGCGCGCCGGCACTCGGCCAGCATCTCTCCTGTGGAGAGTCGGGGCTCCAGCCAGGAGCGCTCCAGGTAACCCCGCCCT
>NW_020172686.1:203825-208453 GCF_003031525.2 Neophocaena asiaeorientalis asiaeorientalis
GCTCCAGGTGAGCAGAGGGCGCACACGGAGGGGTGGGTCCAGAGGCCGCCCCGGGCCGCCCGCCCCGCGCTCGGGCAGGGGGAACCCTGCGAGTGGGTGTGGGGCGGCCACGTAGTGTGCCAGCGGCCGGTCCCCAAACCAGGGTCTCTCCAGGCTCCCTGCCGGTAGTGCCTTGTGCTCACGTGGGCCGTATGGGGTGGGAGCTGGGGAGCCCGGTGTGACCAAAGGAGGGGGTCGGGCACTGGACTCCACGGTGACAGGGGCCCAGGACCCCCACCCACCCATCGCTCCCTCTCAGCCCGAGCGGGCAGGGGTGAACCCATCACTTCCTGACCGCGCAGGCTGTGGGGATGTCGGCGTCCATGCTGATCGTCCCCCGGTCTCCCCGTGCCAGCACAGGTGACCCCCGTTGCCTGGCTGCCCGTGGTTGTCGGGGGACATTTGCCAGACCTAGTCCTGTTTTGAAAAGCCGCCCGCCCACACCCACCCACCCAGAGCCTGGGCGGGGGTCGGGGGCAGGGGATCAGGTCCTCCATCGCGCCCGTAGACCCCCTGCTTCCACAAGTGTGCGTTACGGCGCTCCGATGCTGGTGGGTGAGTAGCAGAGGCCACAGCTCACTTGAGGTGGGTCAGAATCTAAGGTGCGGCTTCTTCAAAGGTAAAACGTGACTCAGTACAGGCCCCGACCGCCACTTGTATGTCGTGCGCACGGCCCCGAAAGTCCTCACGGTGCACCCGAGGCGCCCACTCGGGTTGCGGTCAGGCTCTGGGAGTGTGGCGCCAGCTTTCTGTGCTTTTGTCCTTTTCTTCATCTCTCTCTTTTTTTTTTTTTTTTTTTTTTTTTTTTTGCGGTACGCGGGCCTCTCACTGCTGTGGCCTCTCCCGTTGCGGAGCACAGGCTCCGGACACGCAGGCTCAGCGGCCATGGCTCACGGGCCCAGCCGCTCCGCGGCATGTGGGATCTTCCCGGACCGGGGCACGAACCCGTGTCCCCTGCGTCGGCAGGCGGACTCTCAACCACTGCGCCACCAGGGAAGCCCTATATCTTTGAGTAATGTTGCATTTTATGAAATATTTCAAACGTGTTACATAAAATATAAAAGTGAAATACATATATTTATAATGTTGATTTCTTTTTTAAGGATACTGGAAACAAGTAAACCAAAATGGCTTCTTAAAGTATTTTTTAAGCCTCTGACCTCTCTGTTTACTTGCGTTAGGGGAGTTTCTCAGGAAAAAGACGGTCAGATCTCCTCGGCAATTGTTTCTTCCGTGCAGAGCAAAATCACTCAGGTAAGGCGGGAGGGTCTCTTTCTTCCCATCTTCTTCTAAGGGGGCTGGTTTCCACTCCCTGTCCCCTCATCTTGTGGGTCCTGACGGGGTTCCCGGCTGGTCCCCTGGAGGCGGTGGTGTCGGCGTTGCCCAGGGCAGCTGGTCCCTGAGCCCCCCTTTCCGGTCAGCCCCGTCTCCTCCTTCCCGGCCAGGCCTGAGCGTCTCCTCCTGGGCCCTGAGCCTGCCTGGGTGTGTCCCCAGCCACCCAGCACGTTGCCCCCAGTTTCCTCGGTCTTCACCCGTTAACACGTTCACGAGCTACTTCCCTGTGTGGAGCATCCCCTTCCTAAGACTTAACGGGAGCCCTCAGGGATGCCCTCTGTCTCTCCTCGCACAGGACCTCATGGCCAAAGTAAGAGCGATGCTCGCAGCTTCCAAAAACATGCAGACCAGTGCCTCCTGAGATTCGGCCGTGGGCGACTGGGCCTGGGGCCCCAGGAGCTGGCGGAGCAGAGAGCCCCATCCTGCACAGACCATCCCGCTGGGGCTCCTGGACGGTTGGCGGGTTTTGTAAATTAATTTTTGATGACATTTTAGGTTTAAGATTTTTGACCAGCAGTCTCTTACCTGTATATTTGTAAATAGTACCCTGTTTCTGTGAAAATGTATCATCAGATAAAATGGGAGGAAAACACCTTTTCTAGCTAGTCACCATGGGCAGTTCCTTCCTTGTCTGGCTTGTGAGTTCATTACTGTGTGTCATCTGTCACTGGCCTCTAACACTTGCTGCGTGGGTGTCGTGCGGCATGGGGACAGCTGTAGGGGTCGCCTGTCCCGCTCCCCCAGCCCTGCACCGGGGCGCGAGGCCACAGCCATTTCAGCCCCCGCAAAACAGGAGAGGCAGGTGGCAGGTTAAGAATCTGCCTTACGAGGCAGGGGACGAGGGTTCGATCCCTGGTCGGGGAACTAAGATCCCACATGCCGCGGGGCAGCTAAACCCGTGCGGGACAACTGAGCCCGTGCGCCGCAACGAAGACAGGACGCAGCCAAAAATAAATAAATATTTTTTTAAAAACCACATTCCCACCAGCTTTCAGTGAGGTTTTGCCTGGATGTCCCCGCTCGCCCGGGTGAGACCTGCGTCCAGATCAGCTTGCTGTCCGTGACCCAGATTCCCAGAGAGATGAGAAGACGGGCAGCGGGAGCGAGCCACCCAGAGCGCGCGGGGGGCCAGGCTGCTGCCAGGAGGGGCTGGAAGCTCAATCCGACGGCCGCACCGACAGGCGGCTTTCAGCAGTTTGGGGTTCCATTTGTGTTGAATAAGTGATTCCTCCACCTGGTTAAATATGACTTCCTCATGTGTCCTTCCAAGTTGCTTTTTACAACTACAAGGAAGTGGGAAATTATGGTCTCCTCCGCCCGGCCCACATCTGCATCCGCATCTCCTACACACAGAAAAGCAAACCGCGTGCCTGCTTCCCCTGCGCTTGCAGTTACTCTACGTCTTGGAGCTACTTCTGTACCTGTACAGAAAGCTCCTTTATCTTCTCTGTAATAAGCTTTAGAACACATTTAGATTTATTGAAAAAGTATGAAGAGAAAGTTCTCACAGGCCGGCCAGCAGCCTCACCCTGCGCTGTCCGCTGCACCGTCAGGAGGGACATCTGTCGCTCTCCGGGGCCGATGTTGATACATTTCCGTCACCTGCTGCCCACACGCTTCAGATCGTCCTGCCTTTGACCGGCGCCCCTCCCTCCAGCCGCCTTCAGCTCCTCGGGGGACCCTCACCGCCCGTCCCTGACGACGGTCGGGGGTCGGCGGGGGAGCGGCAGAGAGCCTCTCCACTGACCTGGCCGAGGGTGGAGTCGGGCAGGGCAGTAGGAGCGGCCCTTCCACCTCCCAGCAAGGGAGCAGGCAAGTGGCTGCCCCGCTCGGTCTTCCTCCAGCTCTGTCCAGGCTCAGCGCCGGCAGGGGCTTCGGCGGGCACAGCATGGCCATAGGTCCCCGGGCGAGAGAGGGACGCAGGCCAAGCCCCAGGGAAATCGGGCGCCGCTGCCCACAGAAGGTGCGAAGGACGCCGGGCCCTCCGAGAGCCAGCCGTCCACCCCGCTCCGTGCCCGCGGGTCAGGGGCTGCCCACCTGGCGTCTGGGGCCGGTGCTGAGTCCCCCTGACAGGCCAGGCCACCCGCCGTCCACGCAGCCAGCGCACGGGGCCTCCCATCTCTCAACTCGGCGCGCAAAACCCACTCCAGGGGCCAGCGCCCTCCAGCCCAGCGTGGGCCCGGGCTCAGCACACAAGCCAGGCGATGACAAAGCCCTGGAGGCGGGAGGCCCGACAACACAGTCTGGTCCACGGCAGCGGTCGGTGGGCCTGGGGGAGAGGGGACGCCGAGCAGATGGCGCGAATGGGGGCAGGGCCAGGCGTTCCGGGCTCATGGGACGATGAGGGAGACAGAGACAAAGAGAAAGAGAGGAGCCCCAAGTGACTCCCAGGGTCCCAGGTCGGCAAGGGGAGGGGCCAGGTGATCCCTGTGGTGACGGACTAGACGCGGGGACCACAGCGGGAGCGCACGTTTAGCTGAACGTAGCTCCGGAAGGTTGCATGTAGAAGCAACCTGCATATGTGCGCGCACACAGGTTACTACACGCGCGGGTTACTACACACACGTACTTCTTTCAGCACCGGCGCTGGGGACGCACGGGTTTGCCTGGCGTGGCTCATCCGTGGGACTGTCCAGGGAGGAGGCTGTTGGCCAAAGGTCTCAAACAGGCCAGAGCTCAGGTGGCAGGGGCCTCGTGCCCGCAGCACGTGGCTGGTAACCGGAGCCTCCAGAGTCAGCAGGACGGGCATCAGAGCAGGGAGAGAGCAACCCGGGACCAGCCTCTGGGGAGCCCCGCACCGAAGGGCTGGGCAGGGGGAGCTGAGGGCCCAGGAGACCCAGGGACACCAGGCCTCTGGAGCCCCGGCAGGGGCTGGTCCCCTCAGTCCCTCGCCACCTTGGCAGTGGGCTGGGGCAGCCTCCCCTCAAAGGTGGAGGATCCCTCCTGAGGCCCTCGTGCTGCTGTTGAGAGCCACTGAGGGCAGGACAGCAAAGCCCCCTGGCCTTGACGGGGGCCCGGAATGAACAGACGAGAAGGTACCAGACGGCGGGTGGTGGAGACCGCACAGCGGGGAGTGGGGCGAGGGCAGAGGCTGCTTTGCAGAGGCTTCAGCAAGGAGGCATCTCTCAGGAAGAGGCGCGGGCGAGACCTGCAGGAGGTAATGAGGGTTGGGGGAGCTCTGGGGCTGGGGGGCCACGAAGAGCGTGAGCAAAGGCCCTGAGGCAGGAGCAGGCCTGGGGTGGGGGGGGGGCGGG
>NW_020172686.1:208515-209279 GCF_003031525.2 Neophocaena asiaeorientalis asiaeorientalis
CCCACGGGCTGGGAGACGAGCTGGGACTTGCCCCCCGAGCACAGCGGAAGCCCCTGACGCTGAGGCAGGTGGCACCATCCCTCCACATGTGGGGAAGGTCGCCCTGGGCCTAGTTTAGGGAACAGCAGGAAGGCAAGGTGGGCACAGAGGACAGCTGGGAGGTGTGTCAGGGTCCTGGGCAGCCGCCCAAACCACCACTAAGCAGGGTTTGAAAACTCAGGAGTTTGTCCGCTCAGTTCTGGGGGCCAGAAGCCCGAGGCCCGGCTGCCGCAGGGCTGGGGCTCTGAGGGCAGATGTGCTGCTGCCCGTCCGCTCCTGGTAGTGCCGGCGTCCTGGGCGGTGCCGTGTCCTCGGCTCGTGGCCACACGGCTTCCGGCTCTGCCGCCACCTGCCCGTGTGTTTCCCCGCTTCTCACCTCCTCTCCAAGGACTCTGTCACTGGGTTCGGGCCCCACCCGGACTATCCAGGATGGGCTCATCTCCAGCCTCAGCTTTGATTCCATCTGCAGCAACCTCTTTCCAAATAAGCTCATATTCTCAAGTTCTGGGTGGACGTGAATTTGCGGGGACAGCACTTGCCCTGATACAGGGCCGTGGAAGGAAACCCCAGCTGCTGTGCAGGAGCAGGCCTGAGCTCCGAGGAGCACATGGCTATAGGCTGAGGGCAGTGGGAGCGTCAGACCCTCTTCGTGCGTTCCCAGCCGGCTAGGCTCCTCCCCGCACTATTTAAGAAGCAGCATCCCTCCCCCTCCCTTCCTCTCCCCC
>NW_020172686.1:209290-215296 GCF_003031525.2 Neophocaena asiaeorientalis asiaeorientalis
CACACGGACAGAGCACAGACCTGACAGCGCCTCCAACACCTCACCAGCCTGCTTAACTTTCCTCGCTCTAATGTGTGTTTAATAGGGATGCACGGTGAAGGGCTGTGTCTTGCTGAGTCTAGAAACCTCTTCCTATAAGTCGGGAACCAACTGCACGTGACAAAGCAGCCCGTCACCGTGTGCGTGGCGGCCCTTCCCCTTCTTCGCTCTCTGAGATCGCGGTACCGCTGATTCAGTGACGCACAGTAACTTGGCTTCTTCTCAGTTTCACAACCTGCTGACCCCTGCGAGCAGCTGTCCCCTGTGCAGCCGGGGCCGGAAGAGCAGCGGCCACACAGCACAGACGGGGCAGGCGGGTCCGACCTGCCGACCCTTCACCAGCGCGCCTGGAGCAGAGCCCCCAACCCGTCATCCCCGCGTTTCCTTCTCTCCTTTTAAGCAGAGACTCACACACCATGCCATTCACCCCTTTAAAGTGGCTTTTGGTATACTCATAGCACCGTACAAACATCAACCACTTTCCAATTCCAGAACATTACCACCTCCCCAAAATAAACCAACCACCTACTCACCACCAGTCACCCCCTTCCCCTCCGCCAGCCCCTGGCAGCCACCGCTTTGCTTCCCATGTCTCTGGATTTGCTGGTTCTGGACATTTCCTATAAATGGAATCGTACAGCTCGTGGCCTTGTCTTCCCGTGTCTTTCCACTTACAGTGTTTTCCAGGCTCTTCCACGCTGCAACATGCCTCACAACTGCATAGCTTTTCAGGGCCAAATAACACTCCATTGTGTGGGTACACCACATTTGTGTGTCCCTTCTTCACGGGTCAACAACTGCATAGCTTTTCAGGGCCAAATAACACTCCATTGTGTGGGTACACAACATTTGTGTGTCCCTTCTTCACGGGTCAACAACTGCATAGCTTTTCAGGGCCGAATAACACTCCATTGTGTGGGTACCACATTTGTGTGTCCATTCTTCACGGGTCAATGGCTATTGGGCAGCTTCCATTTTGGGGCCATTATGAGTAATGCTGCAACGGACACTCATGCACAAGTTTGTCTGTGGACATAGGTTTTCAGCTTCAGTTCTTTTTAAATTGGGAGTAGCTACATCGCCTCCAAGTAGGGCAGCCGGAATCCACTGAGTTGGGTCTGTACGTCCTTAGATCAGCTCCCAGAGCACAGCGACCGGACGACAAACCTGGAAAGGGTGCGGGAACGTGCACTGCCGGCCTCTTTCCTGCCAACACCCCTTTCTGGCACCTGCACCCCAATTTTCCTCCGGAAAGCCGCCCCTCCCCGACTTGGCCCACGTGGTAAGGGTGGGGCTGACAGGCCCTCAGCCCAAGACCCAGGCCAGCCAATCAGAACTCACGTCTGCTTGGCCCAGTGATGGGCTCAGGGAAGAGCACAAGACCCAAGTGAGACACTCCAGGACCTTCCCTGAAACGTCAGGAAGGGCCTCCTTGGGACTTCCCTGGCAGTCCAGTGGTCAAGGCTCCCAGCTGCCAGCACAGGGTGTACAGGTTTGAGCCCTGTTTGGGGAGCTAAGATCCTGCGTGCCGCATGGCGTGGCCCAGAAAAAGGGGGGCCTCCTCTTCTGGGCAGGGTGGGGGTGCGCGTGAGGTCAGCCAAAGGGAGGAAGCAGAGTCTGGGCCCAGAGCCCCTGGAACCAGCCATGCCTGAAACTAACTCTCTAATTTTCCCTCTTAAGCTGGGTTTCTCGGAGGCGCCTGAAATTGTTCCTCCTGCACAGGGACCAATGGGGCCAAGGGGGCAGAGGCTCATCCTGGATGGAAGACAACAGGGTACGAGACAGCCTGAGTGCCGGAAAGCACGTCCCACAGACAATCCCAGCAGTTAGAGCATCTTCTCTTCAAATACCAAGAGGTGAATACAAGTATTCTGAACCGGAACTGATTTGTCTTGTAACACCCTCTCTGGAGGCCGTGGCATGGGGACCCGCCTCCCTCTCAGGCAGGTGCCCCAGAGAGGGAGGGGCTGGGGTGCTCCCCGGGGGCACGGGCTGGGCAGAGGGTCCGGCTCCAGGACCAAGAGTAGCACTTGGCAGCTGAGTGGGGTGGGGCCCAGGGACACCAGCGACACCCCACCCCAGCCCCCATGGCCACTCGGCCCGCACAACCCCCTGCGCACGCGGTCCCCGCCCTGACAACCTCTCACCTCTGGCTATGACCCCCTCTCCCTCCATCTGGGCGTCTGCTCTGGGCTGAACTGTGTTCCTCCAAAATCTGGGTGTTGCGGTTCTCAAGATGTGACTGTACTTGGAGATGGGGTCTTAAAGGTGATTAAGGTAAAATGAGTCCATAGGGTGAGCCCCGATCCAGCGTGACTGATGTCCTTATAGGAGGAGGAGATCAGGGCACAGACACACGCAGGGACAGCCACGGGAGGACACGGCCAGGAGAGAGGCCTCGGGGGGACCAGCCCTGCGACACCTCCATCTTGGACTTCCCACCTCCAGGACACAGGACCATAAATGTCTGGGTGCTTGTTACGGCGGCCCTAGCAGACTCACACGGCATCTAGATACCAGCAAAAACATCCCAAATGTGGCAGTACTAAACACCTCTCAGCCATCCTGACTATCTCCCACAGCTGCGGCTGTCCGGGCTCGGCCGGGCAGCGCTCCTCAAGGCCTCCCTGCAGCCACCCCCAGACCGTCGGAAGCCACAAGCTGGCCCCTGAGCTGGGAAGACGCAAAGCGCCGGCTAGAGCCGCTGGGGCTTCTGTGCATCCTCTCTCTCTCTCCCCCTCTCCGCCCCCACTGAGATGGCAAGTGTCTTGCACTGAGTGCCGGGGGGTCCAGGGAAGCCCGTGGCCTTTTCTAAGGCAGCTCAGAAGTGAGCCTGCAGGCCCATCTGTCGATGGAGGTGGACACGAAGGCCAAGGGTGTAGCCCCCGCTGGGAAGCATAGCCAAGAGCTCAAGGACAAGTTTTTTGTTGTTGTTTTTGGCCATGTCGGGTTTTTGTTGCTGCACACAGGCTTTCTCTAGTTGTGGCAAGCAGGGGCTTCTCCTGTTGCGGAGCACAGGCTCTAGGCACGCGGGCTTCAGTAATTGCGGCACATAGGCTCAGTAGTTGCGGCACGCATGCTTAGTTGCTCCGCAGCATGTGGGAACTTCCCGGAGCAGGGCTGGAACCCGTGTCCCCTGCATTGGCAGGCGGATTCTCAACCACTGTGACACCAGGGAAGTCCCAAGGACAAGTTTTAAAACCACCTCCCCCTCTTGGCACTGCAGGCCCATGGCTGAACCTCCAACACACAGAGGCTGCCCCAGGGCCTTTGCACGGGCTGGCCCCCTGGCTGACTGCTCTTCCCTCAGGCCTTTGCGAAGCTGACATCTCATCCTCCTGAGCCCGCCCGTAAGAGGCACAGGAGTTTCCTGTGGCTGCAGTTAACTGTGACCACAAACCTAGTGGTGCAAAGTGAGGCACATTTGTTCTCCCACAGTTCTGGAGTCCGGAGGTCTAGAGACAGTTTTGTTGGGCTGAAAGCAAGGTGTGAGCAGGGCTGGCTCCTTCTGGGGCTCCCGGGGAGGCTCTGCTCCTTGCCTCGTCCAGCTTCTAGAAGCACCTGCATCCCTCGGCTCCCGGCCGCATCACTCCGACCTCTGCTTTCATCCCCACGTGGCCTCCTCCCCTGACTCTGAGCCTCCCCCACCTCCCTCTTTCAAGGGCCCTTGTGAGGACACTGCGACCACCCCCATCTCAAGATCTCTAACTTAATCACATCTGCAAGGCTCCCTTTACCACATAAGGGGACACATCCGTGGATTCCAGGGATGGGACCTGGAACCTCTGGGAGCCACTGTTCCACTTTGCACCCGATTCATCTATGCCCACCCCGCCGGTGTCAGCCCCACAAGGGCAGGGATTCAGGCATGCGGCCGGTGCCCCATCGCTCTGCTGGACTGAAGGCCTGGGGCCTGGTCTAAGGGCACCACATCCCCTTGGGGCCCCATCTTGGAGCAGGGACCTCCTTGAGCAAGTTGACCTTTCCCATCCAACACACACATGTACCCTCTGCTCTTCCCACTGACCTTGAGTTACACAAGCAAACCAGGAATAGCTGCTCCTGGTAAGAATGTAAAACTGTGCTGAGACCCTGAAGGCCTTGGTCCCTTCACATCCTGGTATCTACCTGTTGGTCCTCATCTGGTCCCCTGAGCAGACCAAGCTCAGAAGAGATGACACGTGTGTTTGTACATGGTACACATGGTAAATGTAACTATGTGGTTGTTTTGTGGGGTTTCTGCTCTCTGCCTCTTTTCCCGTAATTTTTTTTCACTCAACAATAGGTCTGAGTAGTGTCGCTGGCACACCTGGATCTAGTTCACCCTTTCTCACCCAATGCAGTGTTCCATCTCTGGGGTACGTCCAGCGCGGTCATCCCAGGGTGGCTACCAGCTTACACAGCACCTGCGGGTCTTAGAAAAGGTGCCCATTTCTGCAGTGGGACGTGACCCCCCCCCCGCAGCAAACACAGGCCGGCAAACGGGCGCAGCGGGACTCTGGCCGTCACCCTCGTCCTTGACCACAGCCAGCACCAGAGCACACAGCTAGGCAGTTTCTGGGTTTTTTGGGGTTTTTTTGGTTAACTGTTACATCTCGCATCAGCCGTCTTGTACAAAGATGGGCGTGTTTTTCTAGCGCAGACACCAAGAATGCTGGGCCATAGAAAATGTACATTTCAAATTTTAATAGCTGCTCCTTGATGGCCTCCCAGCGAGGCTGTACCAGCTGGCACCCCCTCCAGGAGCACCAAAGTCCCCACTTCCCTCCTGGGTGAGTGATGATAGATGACTTTCTCAACGTCGCCCATCTGATGGGTGAAAAGTGGCCTCTCGTCAGCACTTGTATTTGGGCCACATTCAAATGCCAGAATTCAGTGGCAGGCTCGAGGAGAAAACAGCAGCCGTGGTGCCACACAGCCCCCACCGTGAAGTGACATGTCCCCCGACACCAAGCATCCTTGGTTCCCGCACCGTTCACCAGGCACCATCTGGACCTACCTAGCGAGAACCATGTCTGTCTGTCCGCCGCTTCTTATGCTTGTGGCCCTGCCACTGCCACTGCCATGGCTTTTCACTGCCACTGCCATGGCTCTTCACTGCCTTCAGGGCCTCCTACAGCTCCTCAGCCAGCGTCCCCTCTCAAGTGCAGGAGGAACTGTTACACCATGGGGTCGACTGCTCCGGTATCTCTTCCGAGCCCCTTGCGCCAGCCCTGGCTGCCACCCACCCTCCTTCACTCTGACGTCAGCATCTCAAAGTTCCTTTAGAAAACACCTTCCTTCCCATCGTCAGCGCAGCTGGTCCCGCTCGTCCCCCAGCCACATGCTTGGTTAGGGATGGGCACACGGCCCACAGCGTCCAATGAGAGATGGCCCTGGGACTGTGGCCTGAGAGTCGGTCGGCCGGGTTTGCTAATCTGGAAGAATGTCGGGGGCGGCTGCCCGCTCTGTCTTTGCTGCCATTTGGAGAGATCTCGCCTGAGGATGAAGCCAACACAGAGATGGAGAGAGAAACCGTATTCTGATCATGTCCCGGTGCAACTTGATCCAGCCTTGCCTGACGTCAGCCTGCTCTGAGATGGCCTAGTTTAATAAGCCCATAAATTTCTTTTCCCTGACCAGAGCCAGTCTGAGCTAGGCTTTTGCCAGTAGCTCTTGAGCAAAGTTGGGGGATGTGCCTGTGAACGGCCATCGTATGCAGGGTCTTCACTGCAAGGGATCTCAGTGGGTCAATATAACGGTCTTCTGAGCAGGCTTGGAGAGTAACAGCAGGGTAGGATGCGCAAGACCCCAGCCACGGGAGGACAGTGGAGAGGAGGCTCTGCCCGAAAACCCAGCCCTCACCTGGGTGGAGGGGCCACCACTCCCCTCAGACGGGGGGGAAATGTGGGTCAAGCAGAAGCACCTGGGCCTCAGTTTCCCTGTCCATAGAATGGGACCTCAATCTTTTTTTTTTTTTTTTTTTTT
>NW_020172686.1:215858-216385 GCF_003031525.2 Neophocaena asiaeorientalis asiaeorientalis
CGCAGGCTCAGAGGCCACGGCTCACGGGCCCAGCCGCTCCGCGGCATGTGGGATCTTCCCAGACCAGGGCACGAACCCGCGTCACCTGCAGCGGCAGGCGGACTCAACCACTGCGCCACCAGGGAAGCCCAAAGAAATTGCTGTTGCTGGTTTAGGTTTTTTTTGGACCTCAATCTTGATAGCACCAGCTGTGATGGGGGGGAAGGGAGGCATGAAGGGGTGGGAGAGGGGAGCAGTTGTAGAAACAGAACTAAGGTGTAGGGGTATTTGCATCTAAATGCCCTGCCCAGGATCCTCTGGCTCTGTGACCTCCCACAAGTTATTTAATTTTTCTGGGCCTCAGTTTCCTCATTTGAAAAATGGGAATGATAGTTTCTATCACGAAAGATGTTGTGAGAAGTGAACGATTATACATGGCAGGCTCTGAGCTTGTGCCGGGCACGCACTGACCTCCCAACAGACGTCACCTATTAACATTCTCCTCCCCAAACCCACAGCGACCACAGACCCACGGCCCTCGCTGACTC
>NW_020172686.1:217674-229225 GCF_003031525.2 Neophocaena asiaeorientalis asiaeorientalis
TGCTCGCGCTGGCCGCCCGTGGGGGCTGCGCCGCACCCGCGCCCCGAGCCGAGGACCTCAGCCTGGGAGTGGTGAGTGCGCGGCCGGGATGCAGGGCTCCCGCGGGCCGCGGGGACCCCATCGGGGCGCCTCGGTGCCTGCGGGAACTCGGACGCCCTGCACCCATTTCCTGGGCAGGAAGGCTGAGGCTGGGTCACAGTCTGAGTGTCTTACGCGCGCGCACCCGGGTCTAGGAAAGAGGCGGCGGGTCCCTCCCGGGCTCTGTGCGCTCAGAGCCCGCCGCAGTCGCCGGAGCCCGCGGAGGTTGGGGGCTCACTGGCCCCAGCCCCGTTACCGGCTCCGTGTAGCCCCAAAGGGGCCCCTGAGGCGGGTGGGACGGCAGTCGCAGGCACCCAGAGCAGGGCGGTCCCGAGTGCGTTCCCCGTGGGAGTGGCGGGGGGGAGGGGTGCGCGCCCACAACCGAGAAAAGACAGGGCTGCTGAGTGTGGGCGCCCCGGAAAGTCGGCGGTTTCGAGTTTGCTCCGTTGAGGATGTTGAAGACGTTGGGGAGCAAGGGAGCCGGCCTCCCAGCCCCACGCTGGGCATGGATCTTG
Organism: Neophocaena asiaeorientalis asiaeorientalis; assembly: GCF_003031525.2. Taxonomy (NCBI): domain Eukaryota; kingdom Metazoa; phylum Chordata; class Mammalia; order Artiodactyla; family Phocoenidae; genus Neophocaena; species Neophocaena asiaeorientalis. The sequence goes on from NW_020172686.1 coordinate 218,268, forward strand.
GCCCAAGTCCCTGTCTGCTTCCACCCCCAGGGTGGCCAGCCCTGCCTTGCCACCCTTGTCCCTGTCCTGAGCCTGCTGGAGTCCCCCTACCATTCCCAGGCTCGGATGTAGCCGTCCCGCCTTCTCCTGCGCCCCTCTCTCAGTATCAGCTGTCCCACTGGCTTGGAAACCATACTGGGGGACTGCGCAGTGTCTTCTTCCCACAACCCCTCCCCCTTTCAGCCCGACAGGCTTGGAGCCTCCTCTTCGGGACCTGGAAGATTTAGATCAGACTTTATGGGTCTCACCACCCCCAGGCCCCGGAGGCCAGGCGAGGTCGAGAGCAGGGCGGTGGATTAAGCAGATATCTTCTGAGGCTTCCGCCCCTGCAGCTGCCCTCACTCGCATAGATGAAGGAACAGGGCCGGGGACCTTGCTCCCTGCCTCCGCCCCCGGCCCGCGGCGGTCTCCTAAAGGGGTGCTGATAAGGTTCCTCTCCCAGGCCAGTGGCGTTCTCGAGCTCCGGGTGGCTTTCAGGCCAGTGCAGGCGTTTGGGCGGCATCCGCAGCCCCGTGGTTGGCAGGACTCGGCCACCCCCGCCCAGCTGCCGCAACCCCTGCAGCCGCCTGGGGGGGAACAACCACAGTCCCTGCTGTCTGCATCCAGACGCCAGAGGGTCCCCAGCGCCACTTCCTCCCAGCCAAACTGCTCTGAAATCGGGGTGCCTTTGCCCACCTCCTCCGGGCCCTGGGGTGTCTGAGGGCATCAGGTCTCTAGGTCTGGGCTGGGTGGTAGTACAACCCGGCTCCCACCTTCCAGCTGTGAGGGGCGCCACGGGAGGGTTCCTGGGGGTCGAGCCCGCACACTCAGGGCGTGGAGCTCCTGGCCCAGCCAAGTGCGTGTGTCTCGCCCAGGGCTGTTCTGAAGTTTCTCGCCGCCCACCCAGAGGAAGCGGGTCAGGTGCGCGCTCCGGCTCTGGCTCGCACGGCCATGCCTCCGCCTCTCCCTGCTCCTCTGGGTTCCCCGGCAACGGGGCACTGGGCAGCGGACGTGGCTCCCCAGCCTGGAGCCCCAGAGACAGCAGGGCCCTGGTATCCGACCCGGCGCGTAAAGAGCAGAGGATGCTGCCCCTGCCCTGAGAGACCCCCCCCAACCCAGGAAAGGCCAGGACGCCTCCAGCCTGAGTGAGAGAAACCTTCCTGCCTCCTGCCCCCGACTTGCGGGCCGAGGGCGGTCTCTGGTGGCCTTCGGGGGAATGACACCTCAGCGCATCAGACCCGGAGGTGCAGGAAGGCTGGGAGACCAGCAGGGATTTGCGGGGAGGAGGGAGGACTCCCCTCCACCCCGCTCTGCACGCTGCCCCCAGGGGCCCACTGACTGGATATTCAGGTCTAGGGCTGCCAGTGAGGAGAAGGGCCCCTTTGTAAGTGTGACCCAGCTTCTGCCAGACAGAGCTGTGCCCAGCGGGTCTCTTGTGCGCTGGCTGTCCCCGGGAGGGGGCTCCCCAGCCCAGCCCGCCCGAGCCTCAGAGGAGAACAAAGCACCGGATTGAGGCCTGCCGCGCCGGTCCAACGGTGGGCTTTCAGGCCTCGGCGAGCGGGACAAAAGAGCCCCGTGCCCTCCTGGGGCTGTCGACTGAGCCGCAAGTCCTTCTGGGCCCGTTTTCATTATTTTATTTCTGAGTAGGTAATACCCACAGCAGAATATTCAGGCCATGCAGAAGGGTCTGCAGGGGCCGTTGTCTCCCTCATTTCCTGAGGATCCTTCCAGAGGTTGTCTGGGCATGTAAAAGGGCATGGGGACCTCGGTCCCTTATTTCTGCGGATGACAACCTGCTGCCCACTGCCGCGCGTCCTGCGGTTTTTACTTCCCAGTCTATCCTGGAGAACGGTCCGTGTTGGAACGTCTCGGTCCTCCTGGTTCTTTCTTTCCACCCGTCGCATTTCACTGCATGGATGTCACGTCCGTTAGCCAGACCCCCGCACGGACGGCAGGCTGTTCCTCATAGTTCGCCATAGCCAGGAGCTGCCAGGACGCCCAGTTACTGCGACGTGAGTATGTGAGGGACCCACACTGGGCAGCCCAGGTGGCAGGTGTGCACGTAACATATCATATGTTGGCAGATTTGCCACCGTCCTCTAAAGTTTGTTCTCAGGTTTCTATCCCAGCAACAAAGTCTGTGAGTTCTTGTGCCTTGTACCACGCGTGTTGGCAGGTGTTTTGATCTCTGACACCCAGGCGGTGAGAGTGGCTTGTGGCTGAGAGTATGTGAGGGTGGCCGGGAATAGCGGCCCAGGGGGCTGGGCAGGGGCTGGAGCTCCTGTGAGCACGTATCCCCCTCCAGGGGGTAGGGAGTGGGGTGGCGGGGGTGACCGTCACCCTGGCCTCAGCCAGTCGCCTCTGGGTCCCCGCTGCTCAGTGCCAGCACCCCAGCAAGCCTCTGGCACGTCGGTGCACTCAGGACCCGTATCAGACCTGGCTTGGGGCCGGGAACACCCTCTCGGCTGCAGTCAGAGAACCCAACCGAGGGGACCAGGGACGGTGTCACTGAGCTGCCCAGAGGGGAGCCTCGCCTCCAGGTTCCCCTCCCAGAGCTTAGGACCCAGCTGGGCCCCTCCCCGACCCTGGAGGCACGTTGTCAACAAGTGAGTCGTTTCCCAGACACTCATGGCCTTGGGCGTCTGGATGACTGAGAAGTCTTTGTGGTGCTTTCGTGGGGGCCTGTGGCGTGGGCGGGACCGCACTGGCCGCCTGTGGTCTGAGCCCCGGGACTGTGGATGCTGACTAAACAGGCTGGCGAGCAGCCTGGCAGCTGAGGAAATGTCATCGCTCTTTCAAGGGGCTCTGGAACCAGCCTCTGGGTGTGGATCCCAGGCTGCTGCTCACAGCCTGCGATCTGAGTGTTGGGCCTCAGTCTCCTCGTCTGTAAAGTGGGGCCATGAGAACGGGGCAGTGGGGACGTTCCCTGGGTGATGCCCCTGAATCTCTCACCACAGCGTCTGCAGGAAGTAAGCTGCCTTCGTGTTCTGAGGAGGGGATGTGGGAACAGGGACAAGGGCTTGAGGGCTCACCAGGGTCCTCCCTGATGCAGTGCCTTCCTGGGGGTTTTTGAGGGTGCTTTGCGTGCATGTGGTTTTTGCCTCTCGGTTAATGGTGGCTCGGAGCTTCCAGTGAGATGCTCTGGGTGCAGGGCCTATGCTGAGCACGGGAGGGGTGACGGGTGTGTCTGTCACACGCTAGCCGACAGCCTGCTGTGTCCCTCCCAGGCACTGTCCAGCTCTCAGGAGGGATGGATAGTGGCCTGGGCAGGATGCGGGACCCACTTCCCCCCTTTCCCTGGCCCGCCTGCCCACTCCTCCAGCCCCTCTTCCCTCTGTACCCCAGTCCTACCAGTTCCTTTCTGCTCCCTGAACTTCCGAGGCTGGTTCCTGCCACAGGGCCTTTGCACGAGCTGTTCCCACTGCCGTGAATTCTCACCTCGGCTCATCGTCTGGCCAGCTCCTTCTCATGCTTCAGGTGCCACCCCCCGAGCACCCATTTAAGGAGCCCCTCCACCCTGTCTCACTTCCCCTCATAGCACAGCGGTCCTGGGAATAGGCCCTGAAGCCAGATAGCCTGTGTTCCCCTCCCAGCTCTGCACTGTCTGGCTGTGTGACCGTGGGCAAGTGTCCTGACCTCTCTGCACCTCAGTTTCCTCGTCTGTAAAATGGTCATAATAATAGCGCCCACCTATAAGATCATTTCAGTAGTTCTCTATTGAGTGCCTACTGTGTGCCAAGCGTGAACTGAACCCCACAGACTCCTATTCTCACAGCTTTCCCCTGTGGGTGCTGTGAGTAATTGAGCAGCGCTCCATAATCGTTGGCCATTAGGATCACTAATCATTTATCATCTGTGATACTTATCACGTGTTTATCTTTGGCTTTCCGCGCGAGACTGTCTCTCCTGGGTAGACAGCAGGACGGTGTCTCCCCAGACCTTCCCTGTCCCCCCGGCACCTGGCACAGGGATCCCTCGGTGAGGGTGTTGGATGGATGGATGGGTGGACCGTCAGAGGGGGTTCTGGGAGCATCCCCCTGGGGAAGATGCTGGGGCAAGGGGTCATCCCAACCGCCAGCCGCCCCTGGAGGAAGACGCACCCTGCCGGGGGGCCACCAACTCCCTTATCTCTGGGTCTTTAGACACAGACTTGAGCCAGAGCTGCGCCCTGTGACCGCGAGCCATTTCCGCAGCGGCACGTGGAGGTGGTGGTGACACCGCCCCCGTGGGTGCTGAGGAGTGAGTGGGTGAAGGTGCAGAGCCGGTGGCACGCAGTGGGTGCCGAAGGGCCTGTTACTGTTTGGGTGTGGGGGTGGGTGCTCTAAAGCCACCGCCCGCCCGCCTCCGCTCCCCCAGTGCTGTGACGGCGTCTGCACTGCCCTGGGCCTCCGTTTCCTCAACTGTGCCGTGGGGCTAATGACACCCGCTCTCCACACCCGCTCCAGACGAGGCTGGCGGAATCCAGTTAGAGACGGAGGGCGAAGGGGGCGCCGACGGTTCAGCCGCCGTCCCCACCGTCCCGGCCAGACACGGGCCCCTCACGGGGCATCGGCGAGCCGACAGGCGTCCCGGGGTCCCGGTGGCTTCGCTCCGGTCCTGCCCCCACTGCCAGCACGTGCGGCGAGCCCTCATTCCCCCCCCCCGTAAGTGGGGACAGCAGTGGCCAGGCCTGGGGCTATGGGAAGGACCTGCGGGGGCACCGCACACAGTAAGCACTTCTCGTTTACCGGCGCCGTAAAGCACGTCACAGCGCGGCCTTCCCTCGCCCGCTGGTCCGCCCGTCCGTGGAAGGTTGGTTTGCTGCGCCCCCTGGGAGCAGCACGGAGGCCGCAGGTGCCTGCACTTGACGGCTGACCTGCTGGGCCGAGGGCCGCTCAAGACGTGAACGCGGGGCCGCTCCGGGGCGGCGATGGCCCACTTGCCTGTGACTGCCGAGGTCAGGAGGGAGTTCTGTGGTGTGTGCGTTAAACATCGTGAACGCTGTGAAGGACTGCACGTCGTGTCAACCAGCGATAAACGATATAGAGAAAAACAAGACCAGGCGGGGGCTGGGCAGGGGGAATGGGAAAGCCACGGGAGGGACGGTAGGTGACTGCGTTTGCGGGAGGGGCCGGCGCCCCACTTCCTGCCAGTGCCTTGGGCAGGACACCCACCTCTCTGGGCCTCAGTTTCCCCATCTGCAGTAATGGCTCAGCTCACGGGGGTCCTTGCGGGGAGGAGGGTGAGAGCATGTCCTTGGCTGTTAGCGATTCTCCAAGGCGGGGAAGCCCCTGCGGGTTTGGGGTCCCCTCGCTCCCACCCCTCCCCCCCTCCCCTCAGCCTTCTGGAAAGTTCACCCTCTGCCCACACAGCCTCGTTGCCCTGGAGACACGGTAGCCGTGGTGACGGTGAAGGGAGGACCAGTGGATAAGCACAGGAGGGGGCTGGCCCAGGCGACCCGCAGGCTCTGTAGGGTATTGGGGGGCAAGAGATCTGGGCCCCCACCCCAGGGGCCATCCTGATGCAGGCACCACTGCGGTGGGTGCAGGGATCGGGGCTGTGCGGGCTCCAGGGGCAGCCGAGGCGGGGCTTTTGTCAGCCTTTGCCCCATGCAAGGACCCGGCCCTGAGGACGGGTTCTCAGCCTGGTTCCTCTGTGATGTTCCAGCGTGTACGTACTACCAGGAAAAAAAGTGAAACCCCGGCCCTTCGGGAATTTGCTTGTCTCCCCTGAAGAGGGGAACGAGCTGGCAGGGCGAGAGGGGGAGAGAAAGAGAGAGAGAAAGGGGCTGTCCGAGACGCCCCCTCCCTCCCAGGGCTCTAGGGTGACTGTTCCTTCCCAGCAGGGATGGGGGCTTCTTGTCGGGGACACTTGTGTTTCCACCGAAGGCAGGAGAACAGGATGGCTCAGGCTGGGCTAGGGTCCCCACGGGTTCTTCAGGCCCCCCGATCCATGCATCACCTGAGGGCCGGTGGCTGCCAGGGGCTCGTCCTGTTGTCAGACACCTCCTGAGGATTTCCCCCAGCGAGCTGTCCAGGAATCGACACAGAAGCCCACCGCCACTGGTGGGGCCACGGGGAGGAGGTGGGCCTGGGGTGTGAAGAGAAGGGACGGGCTTTGCGATGGGGGAGGGGGCTGCGCTGGGGGCAGGTGGGATGTCTGATCCCAACCCTCCCGCCAGCCCCTCAGATCTGGTCCCATTCTTGTGCTCTTGCACGCAGCTGGGGGCTGCAAGCTGTAGTGCCCGGGGCCCGGGCAGGCGCCAGCAGCTGCCGACCGCGGTCAGAGCAGAGCTTGTCCCAGGCTGGCACAGGCCCTCAGCTCTGCCCTTGTTCTGCAAGTTGACTCAGACCTGTAGCTCAAACCTCCTGCTTTTCAGTTAGCAGACGTTTCCAAACCACCTGAGGTGCTCTTGAGGCCTGCAGCCCAAAGATGCGCTTGGCCTTGGGGCCAGGCTGCCCAGCACCAGAGGGCGCAGCTCCTCTGTGAGCCCCATGGAGCCCCGCGAGGGCTCGGAGCAGGGGTCTGCTACGATCAGACACCCAGCTGTTATCCCAGCCTAGAAGGGGACAGCCGGGAGACGGGTGGTCCCCCCAGGCTGTCTCAGCCCCTGCCCACCCAAAGCAACTGGCCTGGGTGGGGAAAGGCGCTTGCCTGGGTGGACCATTACCTGGTAAGGGGAGTGGGGACAGCATCCTCACCCCGCATCGTGTACGGTCCGAGGACACTCCAGAGGGCTTCCTCGTGGTGCTGGGTGCCTCCAGGCTCTGTAGCTCCGTCCTGCAAGCTTAACAAAGGGCTGCAGAACGTGCGTGTGTGCTTTCTGACTTTCAGAAAGGAAACGGCAGCCTCAAAACCTTAAAGCATATGTAAAACGTTCCCCCAAGATGTGTAGCCACAAGTACGCATTTTTTAAGAGAATTTTTATTGGAGTATAGGTGACTTACAATGTCGCGTTAGCTTCTGTTAGTACAGCAAAGTGGATACAAATACACATCTGTAACCTGGAATGTTCTCTTGGGCATTTCCAGGGCCCAGACGGTGATTAGCCAGGGGACTCAGTAAATCCTGTTGATGGCTGACAGGATGCATTTAAATGTGTTTGAAGTGATGTGAAGGGTGGTCCTCCCAAAAGAAGGGTGCTCGGAGTGGCAGAGGCCTCAGTAGCACAGAGGGCAGAGCCCGGGTCGGGGTGAGCCTGCCCGGCCCTCGTGCTCCCCTCGTCTGGGCACAGGATGTCACTCGGGTGTCCACCGGGGGCGCCCCTTGGTTGCTGTGCGCTGTGCTGCCTAGGTCTAAGAGGGACCCCCAGACCTGAAGGGGGTCCCCAGGTTCCCCAGTTCTGTGCATTCTGGGGGTTCCTTCAGGAGTGGGGGGGAGGTAAAGGAACAGAGAGAACCCCAGCAAGGACTCAGTGTTTCCTGGAAAGGAGGGACTCCAGCTAGTCTGCTGCAGGTGTATGCAAATTATATGCAAATCATTGAGGACCCTCCTGGTCAGTTGCATTCCCTGGGAATTCCAGGAGGATAGACCCCCTCCCACTGAGCACCCTCTGGGCCCGCTGTGGGGACAGATCCCCCGGGGCGGGGAGTCCTCAGGCAGGGGCTGCAAACTCGCAAGCTTCTGGGGCCCTGCAGGTAGCATAAATGAATCGAGGATTTTTTAAATGTCCACCAAAAAAAAAAAAAAAAGAACTGCAAGTCGGTGCATTTCTTGAAGCCTGGTCTGGGAGGGGGTGGAGCTCAGAGAATCTCCCAAACCCTGCCTTCCACCCACCTGTGGGTCATCTGAAGCTGGCTGACAAGCCCACCCCTGGCATCGCGTCCATATGGCTGAGTGCTTTTTTTTTTATCCTTTAGGACACTTATTTATTTATTTTGGCTGCGTTGGGTCTTTGTTGCTGCACGCGGGCTTTCTCTAGTTGTAGCGAGGCGGGCTACTCTTCGCTGCAGTGCGCGGGCCTCTCACTGCAGCGGCCTCTCGTTGCAGAGCACGGACGGGCTCTAGGCGTGCGGGCTTCAGTAGTTGTGGCACGTGGGCTCAGTAGTTGTGGCTCGCAGGCTGTAGAGCGCAGGCTCAGTAGTTGTGGCGCACGGGCTTAGTTGCTCCGCGGCATTTGGGATCTTCCCGGACCAGGGCTTGAACCCGTGTCCCCTGCGTCAGCAGGTGGATTCTCAACCACTGCCACCAGGGAAGCCCGGCTTGAGTGCTTTTTATGGGATTGTCACACGGCTTGGGAAGTGGGCATGAGCGCCGTATGGCAGCTGAAGAAACAGGAGGTCCCCACGGATGGCATTGGTGCCTCCCTGTCCCCCCACAGATGGTAAAGGGGTTCTATGTGTGTCCGTGGTATAAAGGGTTGCCCCCTATTCCTGCTCAGAGGACCCCCACTGGGGCACTTTGCATCAGAGCTGTCCGCTGACCACACACACCTTATATGGAGGGTACCTGTGTCAGGGCTGATGTGAGCATTTCCACGTTCTACCTCTTTATGTCCTCACATCCACAGGCGAGGAAACAGCCCAGAGTGGGCGTGACTTGCCGCAGTTGCACAGTGAGGAGGGGGCTGGGTGGGATTTGCACCCAGGCAGCCTCGCCCCAGAGTCTGGGCTCTTAACTACTGTGCACATGCCGCTCATAACCAGATTCTGAGCCCGTTGCCCTTCTCAGCATGGGTTTCAGACCTTGGGTCCTAAACTAATGCCTCACAAGCGAGCTCCGGGCCTGAATTGGGCGCTCACGATGTTAAATAACCTTTTAAAAATCTCACTTCTTTAAGTGTCCCCTGGGCATTTTGCTGCCTCAGGAGGAGTGAGGTGGGGCAGGCTGCCATGAGCGGTCGCACAGGTTGTGCACTGCTCAAGCCCACCCATCTAAGGGGCATCAAGTTTATTAAGACACTTAGGCAAGGAAGGAGCATGAGACGCCCTGTGGGCTACTGGGCAGGGGCTGGAGTGTGGATCAGGGCTAGGAGAGGCCTGCCCCTCCCCGCAGTGATGGCCCCAGGCAGGTGGCTCTTCTGTGGGGCTGAGCTCCCCCTCCACCCCTCACTGTACTCTCTGCCCGCAGGAGTGGCTGAGCAGGTTCGGCTACCTGCCCCCAGCAGACCCCGACACGGGGCAGCTGCAGACGCCAGAGGAGCTGTCCAAGGCCATCGTGGCCATGCAGCGGTTCGGAGGCCTGGAGGCCACTGGCATCCTGGGTCAGTTCTCAAGGTGCAGTGGGAGATGGGTGAGCTGAGCCCAGTTCCTCCTAACTGCCCCCTCCAGCCTGCCCTGCTGTCCTGGGATAGAGGGAGGATTCCCACCGCACGGGATCCCTCCGTCATCCCCTCCCCATCCCCCGGCCGTGGGCACAGCAGGGGGTGAGTGTGTACCAGCCGCACCCAGACCCCCTTTCCACACTTTCAATGGGGTCTCAAACTCCATGCCACGGGCCAGGCAGGCCAACTGTCGGAGTGGGGTCTGGCCACCCATGCCCCAGTTGAGTCGCCCCATTGGGGTGCTAGGCCTGGGCTGTTGAAACTGCCCGCTTTCCAAGAGAAACCAGAAATCTGGGGGGTTTATGTGAGCACCCCACTTTTTACATTTTGGCCACAAATTCCAATTTTGTAAAGACTCTTCGAAGGGCCAGCTGATCAAAACATGTCTGTCCCCAGGCCTGTCGGGAGTAGACACGTGTGTCACACACAGAACCGGTCGGGTGTGTGTCCCGTGAGATGCAGGGACCATTGGCCGACGGTCCGCGTTGGGGCCGTGCCCCCTCCGACTGCTCAGATCCCTGCCGTACATCAGTGAATGCTTTGAAAGCCCCCCATCCTGGTCTGTGGACGCACCCCTGGCAGGGGGGCCCGACATAGCTGGAGGCCTGGGCCTCGTCCCCCCAGACCTGGTGCAGAGCGAGGGGCCGGGACTGGAGCTTGGTGCCAGCTCTTGGGGAGCTGCTGGGAATCCCCGGTTGGGGGTGCGCGTGCGCTGGGCCTGGCTCCTGACCCCCGCCCGCCCGTCCGCCCTGCAGATGAGGCCACCCTGGCGCTGATGAGAACCCCGCGCTGTTCCCTCCCTGACCTCCCAGCCACAGCCCCGGCTCGAAGGAGGCGCCAGGCTCCGGCCCCGACCAAGTGGAGGAAGAGGAACCTGTCATGGAGGTGGGCAGGCGGGGCTCCACCGGGCCTGGCCTTTCTGGGGGTCTGGGTGTCGGCCAAAATGAGCACCCACAGACCGGGGCTTAAGAGACAGGAATTGATCCTCTCAGTTCTGGAGACCAGAAATCCGAGGTCCGGGGGCCACAGGTCCCTTGGAGGCTGTGAGGGAGAATCCGGCCCAGCCCCTGTCCAGGTGGTCGCAGCAGCCCTGGGCCCGTGGCTCTGATCCTTGCTTCCATCTTCACGTGTCCTCCTTCCGTGTCTGTGTCCCCTTCTGTCTGTTGTGGGGACACTCACTGGATTTAGGGGCCACCCTATTCCAGGATGAGCTCATCTCCATCCCCGCCCCAGTTACGTCTGCAAACCCCATTTCCAAATAAGGGCCCCGGTGCCCCCCACGCCCCGGGGCAAGTCGTTCCAGGGAGCACACTCCAGCCTGGGGCGGGGGCACCGGGCCTGTCCCTGTGACCGACCCGGCTCTGACCCCGCCTGCCCCAGGGTCCGCACGTTCCCGCGGGACTCGCCCCTGGGCCGCGACACGGTGCGCGCGCTCATGCACTACGCGCTCAAAGTCTGGAGCGACCTCACGCCCCTGAACTTCCACGAGGTGGCCGGCAGTGCCGCCGACATCCAGATCGACTTCTCCACAGCTGACCACAACGACCGCTACCCCTTCGACGGCCCCGGCGGCGCGGTGGCCCACGCCTTCTTCCCGGGCGACCACCACACCGCAGGGGACACCCACTTTGACGATGACGAGGCCTGGACGTTCCGCTCCTCAGGTGCGTCCGGGTTGGGGTGGCCCCGGGAACCCCGC
>NW_020172686.1:237335-270436 GCF_003031525.2 Neophocaena asiaeorientalis asiaeorientalis
TGGCTCGCAGGCTGTAGAGCGCAGGCTCAGTAGTTGTGGCGCACGGGCTTAGTTGCTCCGCGGCATTTGGGATCTTCCCGGACCAGGGCTTGAACCCGTGTCCCCTGCGTCAGCAGGTGGATTCTCAACCACTGACACCAGGGAAGCCCGGCTTGAGTGCTTTTTATGGGATTGTCACACGGCTTGGGAAGTGGGCATGAGCGCCGTATGGCAGCTGAAGAAACAGGAGGTCCCCACGGATGGCATTGGTGCCTCCCTGTCCCCCCACAGATGGTAAAGGGGTTCTATGTGTGTCCGTGGTATAAAGGGTTGCCCCCTATTCCTGCTCAGAGGACCCCCACTGGGGCACTTTGCATCAGAGCTGTCCGCTGACCACACACACCTTATATGGAGGGTACCTGTGTCAGGGCTGATGTGAGCATTTCCACGTTCTACCTCTTTATATCCTCACATCCACAGGCGAGGAAACAGCCCAGAGTGGGCGTGACTTGCCGCAGTTGCACAGTGAGGAGGGGGCTGGGTGGGATTTGCACCCAGGCAGCCTCGCCCCAGAGTCTGGGCTCTTAACTACTGTGCACATGCCGCTCATAACCAGATTCTGAGCCCGTTGCCCTTCTCAGCATGGGTTTCAGACCTTGGGTCCTAAACTAATGCCTCACAAGCGAGCTCCGGGCCTGAATTGGGCGCTCACGATGTTAAATAACCTTTTAAAAATCTCACTTCTTTAAGTGTCCCCTGGGCATTTTGCTGCCTCAGGAGGAGTGAGGTGGGGCAGGCTGCCATGAGCGGTCGCACAGGTTGTGCACTGCTCAAGCCCACCCATCTAAGGGGCATCAAGTTTATTAAGACACTTAGGCAAGGAAGGAGCATGAGACGCCCTGTGGGCTACTGGGCAGGGGCTGGAGTGTGGATCAGGGCTAGGAGAGGCCTGCCCCTCCCCGCAGTGATGGCCCCAGGCAGGTGGCTCTTCTGTGGGGCTGAGCTCCCCCTCCACCCCTCACTGTACTCTCTGCCCGCAGGAGTGGCTGAGCAGGTTCGGCTACCTGCCCCCAGCAGACCCCGACACGGGGCAGCTGCAGACGCCAGAGGAGCTGTCCAAGGCCATCGTGGCCATGCAGCGGTTCGGAGGCCTGGAGGCCACTGGCATCCTGGGTCAGTTCTCAAGGTGCAGTGGGAGATGGGTGAGCTGAGCCCAGTTCCTCCTAACTGCCCCCTCCAGCCTGCCCTGCTGTCCTGGGATAGAGGGAGGATTCCCACCGCACGGGATCCCTCCGTCATCCCCTCCCCATCCCCCGGCCGTGGGCACAGCAGGGGGTGAGTGTGTACCAGCCGCACCCAGACCCCCTTTCCACACTTTCAATGGGGTCTCAAACTCCATGCCACGGGCCAGGCAGGCCAACTGTCGGAGTGGGGTCTGGCCACCCATGCCCCAGTTGAGTCGCCCCATTGGGGTGCTAGGCCTGGGCTGTTGAAACTGCCCGCTTTCCAAGAGAAACCAGAAATCTGGGGGGTTTATGTGAGCACCCCACTTTTTACATTTTGGCCACAAATTCCAATTTTGTAAAGACTCTTCGAAGGGCCAGCTGATCAAAACATGTCTGTCCCCAGGCCTGTCGGGAGTAGACACGTGTGTCACACACAGAACCGGTCGGGTGTGTGTCCCGTGAGATGCAGGGACCATTGGCCGACGGTCCGCGTTGGGGCCGTGCCCCCTCCGACTGCTCAGATCCCTGCCGTACATCAGTGAATGCTTTGAAAGCCCCCCATCCTGGTCTGTGGACGCACCCCTGGCAGGGGGGCCCGACATAGCTGGAGGCCTGGGCCTCGTCCCCCCAGACCTGGTGCAGAGCGAGGGGCCGGGACTGGAGCTTGGTGCCAGCTCTTGGGGAGCTGCTGGGAATCCCCGGTTGGGGGTGCGCGTGCGCTGGGCCTGGCTCCTGACCCCCGCCCGCCCGTCCGCCCTGCAGATGAGGCCACCCTGGCGCTGATGAGAACCCCGCGCTGTTCCCTCCCTGACCTCCCAGCCACAGCCCCGGCTCGAAGGAGGCGCCAGGCTCCGGCCCCGACCAAGTGGAGGAAGAGGAACCTGTCATGGAGGTGGGCAGGCGGGGCTCCACCGGGCCTGGCCTTTCTGGGGGTCTGGGTGTCGGCCAAAATGAGCACCCACAGACCGGGGCTTAAGAGACAGGAATTGATCCTCTCAGTTCTGGAGACCAGAAATCCGAGGTCCGGGGGCCACAGGTCCCTTGGAGGCTGTGAGGGAGAATCCGGCCCAGCCCCTGTCCAGGTGGTCGCAGCAGCCCTGGGCCCGTGGCTCTGATCCTTGCTTCCATCTTCACGTGTCCTCCTTCCGTGTCTGTGTCCCCTTCTGTCTGTTGTGGGGACACTCACTGGATTTAGGGGCCACCCTATTCCAGGATGAGCTCATCTCCATCCCCGCCCCAGTTACGTCTGCAAACCCCATTTCCAAATAAGGGCCCCGGTGCCCCCCACGCCCCGGGGCAAGTCGTTCCAGGGAGCACACTCCAGCCTGGGGCGGGGGCACCGGGCCTGTCCCTGTGACCGACCCGGCTCTGACCCCGCCTGCCCCAGGGTCCGCACGTTCCCGCGGGACTCGCCCCTGGGCCGCGACACGGTGCGCGCGCTCATGCACTACGCGCTCAAAGTCTGGAGCGACCTCACGCCCCTGAACTTCCACGAGGTGGCCGGCAGTGCCGCCGACATCCAGATCGACTTCTCCACAGCTGACCACAACGACCGCTACCCCTTCGACGGCCCCGGCGGCGCGGTGGCCCACGCCTTCTTCCCGGGCGACCACCACACCGCAGGGGACACCCACTTTGACGATGACGAGGCCTGGACGTTCCGCTCCTCAGGTGCGTCCGGGTTGGGGTGGCCCCGGGAACCCCGCGTAACCCCCAGCCCCTGACAGAGCCCACGATGGCGTAGGGAGCCACACCAGCCCCCCAGGAAGAGGAAACCGCCACGGGTCCCCTGCCCAAGGCCGTGGGCCCCTGTCCAGCTCAGGAGGACAGCTCTGCATCCAGCCGTCTCTGCACCGGCAACCCGCCTGGCGGACCCGGGCTGGGCTCGCAGGCCTGGGACGTGACTCCGTGAGCCAGGCTTGTCCTCACCCTGGTCCAGCTCCCAAGCGGGAGTGCAAGCTTGTAAGGCCTCTGAGGCCTCGGCACGCCATCACTTCTGCTAAGTCCCATTGGCCAGAGGAGTCGCAGGCCCCTAGCTTCAAGGCGGGACGAGGGGCAGAGCCGCGTGGCACAGGCTGTAGGTACGGGCGAGGGAGACGGGGGCCTCGTGGGGTGAGTCTGTATCCCAGGCTGGGGAGCCCATCCCCGCTGGAGGAGACAGAAGTGGCCCCGTAGAACCTGTGGGTTTTATGCCTTGATGGGAGCCCAGGCCCGTCCTGTGGGGCCTGGAGCATCTATTCAGGGCTGTGGGGTTGAGGGAGCGTACAGTGACCCCTGTCACTTGGGATCCTGACGGCCAGCAAGGCCTGAAATATTTACCACGTGGCCTGTACAGAATAGTTTGCCAACTTTACTGTGAGGGGCACGTGGGAGGTGAGGGGGCCCGAGAGGCCCCTGTGAACTCCACAGGGCCTCCTAGGAAGCAGACAAGCCCTGAGTGACTCCATAGGACCCGTCTGTCAGGACCGGGGCCTCCTCTGTAACCAGCTTGGCGGACTCATCTCACCTCACCCCACGGGTCCCATCCCCGTGGCCCAGCAGGAGCTGGCAGTGCCTCCCTGGGCTCACTGGCTCCTGTGTCCCCAGATGCCCACGGCATGGACCTGTTCGCGGTGGCTGTCCATGAGTTTGGCCACGCCATCGGGCTGAGCCACGTGGCGGCCACACGCTCCATCATGCAGCCGTACTACCAGGGCCCAGTGGGTGACCCGCTGCGCTACGGGCTCCCCTATGAGGACAGGGTGCGCGTCTGGCAGCTGTACGGTGAGTCCCCCCCAGACCCGTCACGGGTCGCCCGGGGATGGGGACAGCAATGCTGGGGACCCCCAGAGCACAGAGCCCCACGGAAGAGGGCTGGTTCCGTCTTGTCTGCTGCGTGCTCGGCATCTGGGACCGCCTGGCACACGCTGGCTGCCCCACGGTGTGTGTGGAATGAATAAGCAGGTGAGTTGTGTCGCCAGGGGTCCGTAGGACCTGGGGCCCCGCTGCCCTCTCCACGGAGCTCATCTCAGAGCCCCAGGCAAGATCCCACGTCCAATCCCCAGACGGTTTCAGGTTGTGACAGCTGACATCGATGGTGACGAGGGCCCACACAAAGCACTTACATGTATCCGGTCATCCAGTCTTTGCAAACTGTGTAAAGTAGGTACCGCATCCCCACTGAGAGACGGGAGGGCTGAGCCAGGACTGACCCAGGGCCAGCTCCGGGCCCCCTTGTGCTGGGGACACGTCAGGCAAGGGGGCAGACGGAGGTCTGTCCTGGGAGCTGCGAGAGCAAGGTGGGGGTGATGAACCTCCCCCAGTCACCCCGCTTCTCCGTGCTGGTCTCCCTAACCCCACGCCAGCCTGCCCCTACCCACAGCGGCCAGAGCAATCCTCTTAAAGCCTGGGATCGGGGGACTCACCTCGGAGGCCAGCCTCCCCTCATTCCACATCGCAGCCTCTGCCCTCCGCCTGGACCGCCCCCACCCCCGCTTCACTGTTGCCCCAGCGCTCACCACCTTCTGACATCTGTGGACGTCCTTTATTGAAGTACAAGTTACGATTTTTACCTTTTAAAGCAAACTATTCAATGGCATTTGGTACATTCACAGTGTTGTCCAACCGCCGTCTCTCTCCACTTCCAGAACGTTCTCATCACACTCCCCAGCCCCCGGCAAACACTCGTCCCTTTTCTGTGTCTGGACTTGCCTCTTCTGGACGTCTCACATAAATGGAATCGTACAACGTGCGGCCTTTTGTGTCCGGCTGCTTTCACGCAGCACGTTTTCCAGGGTCCTCCCCATCGTGGCATGCATCAGTAATTCATTCCTTTTGACAGCCGAATCATTTTATTTATCCGTTCTTCCGTTGGTGGACGTTTGGGTTGTTTCCACCTTTTGGCCATCGTGAATAATGCGGCTGTGTGCATTCACGCACAGCTTTTTGTTTGAACACCGGTTTGCTGTTATTTGGGGTCTGTGCCCGGGAGTGGAGCTGGGGGGCGGGGGGGGCGGGTGTAAACCCTCCTTTAAGTCAGTGGGGCACCTGCGCCTTCCGCTCACACATCACAGTGCTCCGGCTCCAGGGTCGGAGTCTCCCCCGCCCTGCTCACCGCCGCAGCCCGGCGCTCGGCTCGGTCAAGACGCAGTGCCACCCACCCGATGGCCCCGGCTCCGTCCTGGCGGCTCCAGGAAGGGTGGTGGGGTCTGCAGGGAGGCGGGTGTGCTGGGCCCGATGCAGCCTCCTTGTCTCCACAGGCGTGCGGGAGTCCGTGTCCCCAACGGCACAGCCGGACACCCCAGAGCCCGAGGAGCCGCCCCTCCTGCCGGAGCCCCCTGATCGCTCCAGCACCCCGTAAGCCGTGGGCCCCTTGTCTCCAGTCTGCGGCCAGGACGGCCCCCAGCAGCGGCTCCGAGTCCTGAGCTCGTGGCTCTTCTGGGCCAGCTGAGCCCTGAGTGACAGTTAGTTTCTTTTCTTATGGACAGACAGTGGAGGGGACCCCCCGCTCACCCCAGCCCAGAACCGTGCAGAGGCCCTGACTTTCGAATGTGCGATTTCCTCTCACCCTTCATCCCAGTCAGTCATCGACGGCTGCGTAACAAGCAGCCCTGCCTCGTGGCATGAAACCACCACTGTATCGTTAGGCTCGTGGGTTCTGTGGGTCAGGAACTTGGACAGGGCACAGTCGGGGGTCAGGGGTCGGCTCCATGGTGTTGGGAACACCTGCTGGGGGCTGGGATCGTCTGGGGGCATCTTGACTCAGGTCTGGTGCCTGGGCTGGGCTGACTCGAAGGCTGGGCTCAGCTGGGCACCATCTGTGTCCCGTGCCGGAGGCTGGATTCCTGGAGTGGCTGTCCCAAGGGAGCATCCGGAGGGCTGGCAGTGCTGGAGGCCGCGGCAGCTGTCCGCCTTTTAAAGCCCAGCTTGGGTTCGTCTAGCCCTGTGGTGAAAGCAGTCAGAGCCTGCCTACTCTCACCCCCGCATCCCCCAGTGGAACAAGAGCCACAGAATCTGCAGGGAGGCATCCCCGTCCACCCCTCCCACCTTTGCCCTCACAGCCTGGCATGCCTCCGTGCCACCTTCACGCTCACACAAAACACTAAACACAAAAATACAAACAGAAATCTATGTATTTAGGCTTCCGTGGTTTGTTTTGTTTCGAGGTTTGGTTTTCCAGACGTGGGATGTTTTCATGCTTTTCTCACTCCGCTGTATGTGGTGAATTTCCACTGAGGTCACAGATGTTGCTGTAACTTGTGTTACTATTGGTCTTCATTGCACTTATTTATTGAATAAGTAACACCCGCCAGCAGTGCGCGATTCCAGGGGCACAAAAAGCAACTCACGGCGAGAAGTCGGTCCTCGCCGCTGACCTACCAGCCCCTCCCTGGGGCAGACATCTGTGCGTGTGCGTGTCCTTCCAGAGAGATTCCACACGTGTGTAGAAAGCCCAGCGTGTAGGTGTACATGCGTGAGCCCAGTGGGATGTCTCCTGTGCTGCTCTGTACCTCAGCTCTGGCCCCAGGGCCCGTGGAGGCCTCCGTGTCTGTGAAGACGCCTGGGTCTCGGGGCCGAGCTGCACTGCGGTACGCGTGTGCCCTGCCCTGTTTCTAAGTCCTGGATCGGTGGGCATTTAAGTTCCTGACCTTTTGTCGTCACACATGATGTTGCTGTGAGTACTGTCCGTGGACAGAGCTCCAGACTCAGAATCGGGGTCCCGGCACGCACGCTCCGCGTTTCTGTAGAAAGTGCCCGGCTGGCTTCTCGATGCTTCGCTGGCAGCGTAGAGAGCGCCTGCTCGTCCAGTGCGTTCGCTCAGCGATCCATCTCGCATCCTGCACGGCGAGCACAGGGCTGTTTCACCTGCTTTTCTCTCTTGACTAAACTGCTGTGGTCGCTGGGCCTGCAGGCGGTGATGCGGGCGTGCAGGGTCCTTCGGGGATGCTTGTCCCCATGGCCTTGCCCAGCCCAGCTCCCCGGGGCGGCTCGGAGTGGGGCTGCCTCCCAGCCCGGCCCTTTCTCTGCCCCCAGGCCCAGGAAGGATGTGCCACACAGATGCAGCGGCCACTTTGACGCGGTGGCCCAGATCCGAGGCGAGGCCTTCTTCTTCAAAGGTAACCCCCTCGGGGTCCAGCGGCCGGCGGACAGAGGAGCAGAGCCCACCCTGGGCCCCAGGCCGGCCACCTGCAGCCCCACCCCCTGTGTCCCCCCAGGCAAGTACTTCTGGCGGCTGACCCGGGACCGGCACCTGGTGTCGCTGCAGCCGGCACAGGTGCACCGCTTCTGGCGGGGCCTGCCGCCGCACCTGGACAGCGTGGATGCCGTGTACGAGCGCACCAGTGACCACAAGATCGTCTTCTTCAAAGGTGGGTGCCCCCCCATCTGGGTGCCTGCCGGGCATCGCTGACCGGGGGCCGCAGCCCGCGCTCCCCAGGACCCCCAGAGCTCGCGTCCACGCAGGAGGCCAGTCCTGTGCTTTGCTCTGTGGGTCCAGAGCTCAGAGCAGAGAGTCTCACGTCCATGTATGCACTCAACCAATTTGTAGTTATTGAGCACCTGCTGTGTGCTCTGCACTGTGGCAGGCCTTGCAGGCACACAGTGGGCAAGACACGAAAATCCCTGCCCTCATTCTGGGCCGGGGCACACACGGTAAGCGCCTGCAGGTAATGAGGGAGTTAACTTCAGGTAGACCTGAGCGACCAGCATACCAGGCCGAGGGAGCTGCCAGTGCAAAGGCCCAGGGGCAGGAACAGTCTTGCTGATTGAAAGAACCTGGAAGAGGGTGATGAGGCTGGATCGGAGTGAAGGGCGAGGAGGCGGGGGTGGGAAGTGCAGGTCGTCGCCAGGGGCCGCGGGAAGGAGCTGGATTTAGCCTAAGAGCAGGGGGAGACTGCTCTCCCATCTCAGTCCAGGGTGACAGGTCCACTGGAGGAGGGGTGTCACTTCACCCTCAACAGCCCCGCTCCCGGGCGGGGCTGGGGTGGTGGTTCCTGCCCTTGGGGAGCATGCTGTCTCTTTGGGGAGAAAGCAAGGTGCCCCGCCTACAGCAGGAGACTGAGCCCTGCCAGTTCTGTGGGCGCCTCGGGGGCTGTGAGCCTTCCTCAGGCTCACGCACTGCTGTATGTACGTG
Organism: Neophocaena asiaeorientalis asiaeorientalis; assembly: GCF_003031525.2. NCBI lineage: Eukaryota > Metazoa > Chordata > Mammalia > Artiodactyla > Phocoenidae > Neophocaena > Neophocaena asiaeorientalis. Next base: position 245,652 of record NW_020172686.1, read on the forward strand.
CAGCTGTGTTTTGGGGGTGCAGGGTCTGTAGCTCCCCAGAGTGAAGCCACCCTGCTGCCCTGACCCAGGCTCTCCAACCTGGCCTCCCTTGTGTGGTGCCTGGGCTCAACCCCTCCACACTCATCCTGACGCGCCCCCTGACAGTGGAATCACCGTCTCCCAGGCTGGGTGTCAAGGGCCGGCCACAGTCATGGTGGGGGGACCTGTCTGGCATCTTCTAAGTAACTTGGATTATTTCTTAACATTTAAAAATCGGGAGATTCCCCACGAGAAACCACAGCTCCAGACTTGAAATGTGAGACAGTGTGGGCACTTGGGGCCTCTGCACTCGCCTGGCAGCGTCCGCTGGAGCAGGTCGGGCTGCCCTGTCGACGTCACCCCACGTGTGCCCACTCAGAGGAAGTCCTCACGGCCCTTCTCGTTGTGATTGACGGAGCCCTGTCTGCAGCTGTGCCGTCGTTTCCTTCGGTTGTTGCCAGTCTCTGACAGATGATCTTTTAGAAATTTCTGTTAATTGTGGTAAAACACACACACACACACACACACACACACACAATGTAAAAGTTACCGTCTTAACCATTTTTAAGTGCAGAGTTCAGGGGCATTAAGTACTTTCACACTGTGTGCAACCATCACCACCGTCCATCTCTAAAGCTTTTTCATCTTGTAAAGTTGAAACTGTCCCCATGAAACACTAACTCCCCATCCCCCCGCTCCAGCCCCCGGCACCCACCAGCCTGCTCTCTGTCTCCATGGACTTGTCTGCTCTGGGGACCTCATATTGTGGAAGCACACAGGACTTGTCCTTTTGCGACTGGCTTGCTTCACTGAGCATCACGTCCTCAAGGTCATCCTCGGCGTAGCAGGTGTCAGAATTGCCTTCCTTTTTCAAGGCTGAGTCGTGTTCCAGTGTGTGGATGGAGCACATTTTATCATCTGCCGATGGACACTTGGCTTGCTTCCACGTCTTAGCTGTTGTAAATAAGGCTGCCGTAGACATGGGTGTACAGATAGCTCTTTGAGAACTTGCTTTCAGTTCCTTTGTGTATATACCCAGGGGTGGGGTTACTGGGTCCTGGACTATTTCTTTCTCCCACAGCAGCCGCTCCCAGTTTGCATTCCCACCAGCGGTGCCCGATTCCCCCCATCCTCACCTACGCTTGCTGTTTCCGGGGGGCGGGTTTGATCGTGCCCATCCTCCTGGGTGTGAGGTGGTGTCTCGTTAGGGTTTCGACGTGCATTTCCCTGATGATCAGTGACAAGCATCTTCTCGTGTGCTTACTGACCACTTGAATATCTTCCTTGGAGAAATGTCTATTCCATTCCTTTGTCCAGCCAAAGATCTTTTTAATGTTTTGCTTCTTTTTCATTTGTATCTTCTGTTTTCATTTGTTTCTTTTTTCGTTTGTTGTTTTGTTTTGTTTCTTTGGCCGCACCTTGCAGCTTGCAGGGTGAAAGCACAGAGTCCTAACCGCTGGACCGCCAGGGAAGTCCCTTATTTGTTTTCGAAATAACAGGGTCGATTTGTTGCTAAACCGGGCGGGAGTGGGGGACATGACAACACATACCCAAATTTGATTCCCACCCTCCTGCGGCAGAAAGTCAAGGACACCCAACAAGGGTCTTAATCACACCATTTCCAAAAGCTTTATGTGCGGATTTGAAGTTCTTGGTGATTTCTAAAGCTCTGCTTCTGTGTAGTCTGACAAGGCTGCACACATGCAGGTCCGGTGGGCCTTCACCCAGCGCCCTTCCTGCTTTGCCCGTGGACGTGCTCAGCCCGCCTCACAGCAGAAGTGGACAAGGCCCCGCTGACCGAAGTGGCTTCTCGGGGTGGGAGCGGGTAGTCTTGCCCCCTGGCTGTGATGCGGCCGCCTCATCTGGCCCCGCCTCCCCAGGCTGCTGGCACGTGTGGGACCCCTGCCGGGAGCACAGCAGGCGCTCAGTGAACCCTCCTGGGACTTACGCCATGGGCACTGCGCATCGGGGTGCCCGTCTGTGGGAGGAGCAAGGGCTGGGGCCCTCGCCCGGCGGGCTGGGCGAACCCCGGCCCATGGCTCTTTCTCTCGCCCCCAGGAGACAGATACTGGGTGTTTAAGGACAATAACGTAGAGGAAGGATACCCGCGGCCCATCTCGGACTTCGGCCTCCCGCCGGGCGGCGTCGATGCTGCCTTCTCCTGGGCCCACAATGACAAGACTTATTTCTTTAAGGACCAGCTGTACTGGCGCTACGATGAGCACACACGGCGCATGGACCCTGGCCACCCCGCCCAGAGTCCCCCGTGGAGGGGCATCCCCAGCACGCTCGACGATGCCATGCGCTGGTCCGATGGTGAGCCGGGCACGGGGGGAAGGGCGACTCCGGGGCAGCCTCAGCCCCCACACCTGGGGAGCTGGGATCCAGCGGCAGATGCGTGCGTCTGCTCCGCCCCCCCGCTCCACCGCAGACACCACCCGCCCCCAGAGGGACCCCTGGGTCGCCCCTTCTGGCCCTTGTTCACCTCTCGGGGTCCTTTCCTCGCCCCCGTCACCCCTCCAGCCATAGCAGCCTTGCCTCCTGCTCTCACACACACACACACCCCTCAGGGCCTTTGCACCTGCCGTGCGTCCCCCCCAACACTTTCCCCACCGGCTTCAGGCCTCCGCCCAAACGTCATTGCAGCGCCCCCTGGCTGCAGTGAGAAGTACAGCATCCTCCCACAGGGGCAGCTCCACCCTTACGGGAAGTTTCATTTGTTCTATTTGCAAAGCCATGTCCCCAGTACCTAGAACAGCCTGGCACATAGTAGGCCCTCACTAAATAAATAGTAGGGGGAAAGCAGAGGTCATCTCATCCATCCCCCTGCCTCCAGGCGGCTCCTTGAGCTTTCCCAGGCCTGTAATGCTCTGAGTGCCCACAGATGGGCTCCCCGTAGGCTGAGACCAAGACTCTGACTCTCACCTGAGACATTCTACAGTCCGTCCTTCCTACCGGCCCCGCAGCTCTCTGTATCCCGTCCTCCTGCCGTCTACACCGAATCCCGCGTGCTGCAGCGGCCGGAGCTCAGCTGCCTGCCCTCTTCTCCCCCAGGTGCCGCCTACTTCTTCCGCGGCAAGGAGTACTGGAAGGTGCTGGATGGCGAGCTGGAGGTGGCGCCCGGGTACCCGCAGTCCACGGCCCGGGACTGGCTGGTCTGCAGAGACCCGCCCGCTGACCCCGAGGGCGCAGACGGAGAGGCCGGGGCCCACGCCCGGCCGGGGCAGCGCGACCACAGCCGCTCAGAGGACGCCTACGAGGTCTGTTCCTGCACCTCCATCGCCGCCGCAGCACCGCGGGCCGCGGGCCCACTGCTGGCCGCGCTGCTGAGCCTCCTGTGGACAGCGGCCCGGGCCCTGGCGCTGTGACATTCGGCGCTGGCCTGCGACAGGACAGAAGGGGCCGCGGTCCAGAGACACAAAGTGCAAGGACTGATGCCCGCCCCTCCGGCGCCTGAGCCAAGGGTCCCTGCAGAGCGGACCCCGCCTTGCAGATGGGGACGGCGCCGCCAGCCCCCCAGGCCGAGGCCACCGGGTGCAGCCCCCCCGACTCGGCAGAGGCCAGCAGAGGGCGCTGCTCCCCGGGCGCGGATGCAGGGGGAGCTCCCGCCTGGGCTGCCTGCCCTCTGCCAGCTGGGGAGATTGCGTCACGTCCCGGCCGGGTCGGGGCCGGAAGCCGTCCTTTCAGCGAGCGAGTGACTGAATCTCGCGGAGATTGACCGAGGAGCCAGGGGTAGGCGGGGCTGGGGGCGTTCCATCAGGTCCGCAGACCCTGGCGAGAGCAGCCTGGAGGCCCACGGGCACCCCCTCCCCTGCCGCAGAGCCGCCCCTGGTGCTTCCGCCCGCCCGTGGGGCTTCGTCTCCTGGTCCCAGTGGGCCTGCCGGCTGCCTTGACCGGGGCAGCCGCCTCCACGGGCGAGCCCCCAAGCTGGGGCCGTGGTGGGCTTCCCTTGTGACGCGTTTCAGACAAACACGATCTCTTCCTGCTTTGTAACGGCTCAGGCTCGGCTCCCTGACGCGCTCAGGCGGTCCGAGCGTGGGCGTCCTCCGGGGCCTCTGCAGCCCTGGCCCCAGACCACCTGCACTCTGGGGTGGGGGGCCTCCAGGGAGGCCTGTGCGGTGGTCACCAACACGTCCCTGCCCAGCGCTTACTTGACGACTCCATGACCCCTGGGTCATTACACCCATTTCACAGATGGACAAGCTGAGGCCCAGCTCAGGGAAACGAGCCTCCTGCCCGCAGGCAGGGGTCGGGCCGGGTCAGGTCTCAGGACCTGGGGTCTGGCACGTTCGCCCAACCCTCCCTGATGGACGGAGTGCCTACCTGCACGTGCAGGTACTGCTCTCAGTGCGGGACGTGCAGAACGAGACAAGGTTTTGGGTGAGGCACCTGGGACGCTGTCTGCCACCCCGAATGCCCCTGAGGGCCTCCCAACAGGAAGTGCAGGGAGGTGGCTCCGTCCCATTGCTCCTTCTGCTTCTGGCTCCAAGGCCAGGATGGCAGCCACCACTCTCCCACCCGGAGGGGCAAAGAGTGGGAGCTGTACCCCCTTCACCCGGGAGGGCGACCTTTCCCAGAAGCCCTGGCTGCCTGCCCGCTCTCACTGGCAGGGAGCGATTCATCAGTGCTTCTGGGGGTGCGTGGACGTGGGGGGGGGGACAGTCCTTGCCCATCCCTGTCGCAGCCATAGGTAACCCCAAAGGTAGGGTCACCTGGGTTGAGAACCTCTGGTCTAGAGGAATCACCACCCCTCCCTGGGGCTGGGGCAGGTGAACACCTGCAGCAAAAATGGTGTCGGTTAGGAAGAGGAGAGTAGGTGATGTGAGCATCAGGCCATAAGGGGGTGCGAAGAGCCCCTGCAGGGGCCGCTTTAGAGCAGGGGTTCTCCAGGCGGGGTGCCCAGGCCAGCAGCATCGACGTCACCCAGAGCCGGTAGAAATGCAGATTCTCGGGCCTGGCCCTACCTGCTGATCCGAAGGCTGGGGGTGGGGCCGGCCATGTGTTACCCTCCCCCCTTTCTGTGAGTGTGATACACGGGGAAGTTTGTGAACAGCTGCTTTCCAGGGGGCTCCGGAAAGGCTGCCTGAGCCGGGGAATGAGCTGAAACAGAGAGGAGGAGGAGGTTGTGCAGCGATCTGAGGGAAGAGGCCGGCCGGGGGCGCGGGGGGGGGCCGGGGCAGGGCAGGCGCACACGTCCTGGGGTGCAATGGGCCCGCCCAGCAGAAGCCCCTGCATCCTGGAGGTTTTCCAGGAGGAGAGCGGGAAGCGCGAGGCCAGCCCACGTGGGGCATGGGAGGCTGCTCGAAGGCACTGGCACTCATTCCCTGCATCGTGGGAGTTATCACCGCCCCGCTCTAGGGTGAGGCACAAACGTTCGCATATTCAGGAGAGAGCTCAGGCTCCCTCAGCTGCACACCTCCACCCCTACCTGATGCCCGGGCAGCAGAGGCAGGCTCAGGGCCCATCCTGGGATGCGTGGATGCCATGGCCAGGCAGGCATTCTCCAGGCCAGGCCACATCCCACATCCGTCTGTCCGCCATCTGGTCCCTGGGCCCAGGAAGGGTCTCCGCCCGTCCTACCACACCAGACGGACTAAAGGTCCCTCCTGGGGGAACAGGCTACCTCTGCTCATCAAGGACGCCCCCCCGGGGTCCCACTTCATTCTCCAGCAGCCTGCGGGGGGGTGGGGGGCCAATCCTAGGCCCTCGTGTATTTGGGGAAACAGCTCAGATAGGGTCCCCAGGTCCCCTGGGCACACAGCCCATGGGTCAGAGCCGGCAGTGGACTGGGTCTACAAGAACCCAGCCTCTCTCATAGTGGGTGGTGGTCTTACTCTTGTGTTAAAGCCAAAGACCATTTTATAAAACGTTCCCACTAATTCTGTCTCACATGAAGTAAACAGTAGCCACAGTGGTGCATCTCTGTGTTCAGTCCTAAAGGACAAATTAGCAGTAAAAGTAGCAGGAAGAGCTGCTCCCACCAGGGGCTGCAAGCCAGGGGTCTGGGCACTGAACAAACCCGTGGAAATACTCGGCTTGAGCCCATCTTTTTTTTTTTTGCAGTACGCGGGCCTCTCACTGCTGTGGTCTCTCCCGTTGCGGAGCACAGGCTCCAGCCACGGAGGCTCAGCGGCCATGGCTCACGGGCCCAGCCACTCCACAGCATGTGGGATTTTCCCAGACCGGGGCACGAACCCGTGTCCCCTGCATCGGCAGGCTGACTCTCAACCACTGCGCCACCAGGGAAGCCCGAGCCCATCTTTTTATAAATACACGTGCTTTTACATTTTGAAATAGTCTCATATATACAGAGAAGATGCAGGTCGAGTACAAGACTTTTTTTTTTTTTTTCTTACCTAAATTATTTGGGAGCGCACCAATGACCCCGGACACTCTTCTATATATTTCCTGCAAACTAGGACTTTCTCTCAAGTCTCTGTAAAATCAAGAAATAATAGGACACATCAGACCCCACTTGGTTTCTGCATTTGTCCCAGCAACATCGTTTATTGACAGGACCCAACCCACGTCACACTCAGCTGTCCTGAGGCTTTATGCTCCCTGAGCCTTGCATTTCCCTTGACCTCCATGACCTTGGGCCTCGTGAAGGTCACAGGCTGGCTGTCCTGTAGACTGTCCCTCAATGCCAGCGGCCTCAAGTGTCCCCATGGTTCAATTCCGGTTCTGCATCTCTGGTAGTAATGTCGCAGAATGATATTATGCTCACATAAAATTTTCAATTCTAGGTGAGTATTTAAACACCTGGAGCTTTCCTGTAAAATTTTGGGTTTTCAGTCAAAAGTCTCTATTTTCACCCCAAGCTGTGCTGGCTCTACTTGGAGAAGCTGTGGATCCCCCAGGGAGCCTGCAGCCATGGCGACAGACCCAGAGAGATCCCTCAGGAGGAGATCAGAGGGTTCACACCACACCGGTGAGGGTACAGACCCCGGGCGAGGTCAGCCGTGGAGGCCCAGGTGCTGGCTGACCTCAGCATGACTGGGCCTTGCAGGCAAACACTCATGCCTGTGTGCATGGGTGTCAGGTATACAAAACGCATCTACACATGGGACCCCGGGACCAGAAGGTCTCTGTTCTAGCTCCCATTTTACAGGTGGGGAAACTGAGGCTCTGGTCCTGGCTCAGGCTGTCATGACAAAAGCCACAGTGCGGGCTTGAACAGCAGTTATTTATTTCTCACAGTCCTGGAGGCGGGACGTCCAAGACCACGGTGACGGCAGATTGGGTTCCTGGTGAGAGCCTGCTCTGGTCTTGCAGATGGCACCTTGGCCGTGTGTTCACATGGCAGAGAGGGCAAGTCTGGTCTCTTCTTCTTATAGGGACACTAAGCCCACCATGAGGGCCCCGTCCTCATGACCTCCTCTCAGCTTATCACCACCCAAGGTCTCATTTCCAAGTACCATCACGTTGGGGGTTAGAGCTTCAACATACGACCTTTGGGGGGACACAGACATTCAGCCCGTAACACACAGGGAGAGGGGCCCCCAGCACCGCAGCTGCCCCTCGCATGGGACCGAGGCCAGACCCAGATTCCAGCCACACCTCGTCCCCTCCTGCCACCTTTTCTAGGAGCAAATTATGGGAGGTTAGGAGGCTCTGGGTGACTCACCCTAAAGAATAATCATATGGTACAGTTACTGGTACTGTCCTGCACTTCACAGGCACGAGGGAGGGAATGTGCTTAGTTTCATTTTCCAGGTGAGGAAACCGCGGCTCGGAGAGGAGCAGTGATTTGCTGAAGCTCGGGCACTTGGTGGGCGGGGGAGCTGGGAGTGAACCCGTGATGGTCCTGCTCTGGGGGTCCTCCTCACAGGCTGCCGTGGCCCTCCCTGGGTGGGGAGGGGGTGTGATTATGGGACAGCAGCACGGGTGCCCCTCGTTGGAATCCCAAGGACGGTGAGCGGGTTTTCCTCCAGGGCTCTGGGGCCGGGCCAGTGCTGGGCCGGTGTCCCTCGCGACTGTGTGCCCGTGGGCCTCCCACCCCAGCTGGGCATTGGGCCCCTGCTGGCTCTGCAGCCCCTGCCCTCTCTGAGTGGACAAAAGGTGACAGGACCCCAGTGCGTCCAGAGAAACGAGAGGAAACCAGAGCAGACGGGCCCCGGCACAGCTGCCTGCTCCCCTGTCTCCGCAGGCGCTGGGCAGCTCGAGGCTGCAGCAAGCATTCCCACCTGCCCTCCCCCATTTCTGGGTTCTCGCCCGGGGCCGTCGTGGGCTTGCGTCTTCCTCACCCGCATGGCGGTGATCACGCTGGCTGTCTCTGGAGCCCCCGCCTGGCCTGGGCTTCCTTACCCGGCGGCCAGTGCCAAGGGCAGGAGTCCCAGGAGGCTGAGCGGAAGCCACAGGTCACTTCTGCTGGCCTCACGCCCGCCGGCCCCCAGGGAAGGGGACAGACCCCACCTCTCAGTGGGTGCCAGGTGTCAGTCCGCAGTCTGAGAAACCATGTGAGATCCAAGGATTTTGCCCCTCTTGGAGAACTCAGCTGGCCACGCTGCTCCCGTTCGCATGGGAGAACCAAGGGCCTGAGCCCCCCAGACCTGCTCCTCCTCAGGCGGGCAGCAGGCCACCGCGTGGCTCAGGCAGAGACCTCATCACCCTGCTGGCACCTCCCGCCCGGCTCATCAGCCCCTCTGACCCCCAGGCAAGCCACCATCCGCTCTGCCTCTTTACTGTCCTCGGCATCCACACTGGCCACTCTCCCGTCTGTTCTCCACACGGCAGCCACAGGACCCGTGAAAAGCTTCATCAGACCAGATCCCTCTGGTCTCCAAACCCTCCCGTGGATCCCCTGGCCTTGGGAATGAGTGTGAGGGCACAAACCCAGGCCTTACCACGGCCTAGATCTGGGCCCTCGTCCCTGTCCTCCATCTCCCCTCCCGCCTTCGCTCCAGCCACCCTGACCCAGCCCCTCCCAGACCACAGCTCCTGCCTCAGGGCCTTTGCACACACAGGTGCCTCCAGTGTCACCTTTGCAGTAGTGCCTCTCTGACCACCTCCCTGGAACCGCAAGCAGCCCTCCTTCCCCATAAACGCACCCACACCCCTTCCCTCCTTTATTTTCTCCATGACACCCACTACCATCTGACCCACTCTATAGTCAGTTTAGATACTCAGCTTGTATTTTGTCGGCTGTCTTCCCTCTCCACTAGAGTGTAAAGATTTGGCCTATTTTGTTCAACGCCGTGGTTCTGGCTTACTATATGTTTGCCGAGTGAACAAACGAATGACAGAAATGGGGCAGGTGGACCCAGGCCCCATGCTGGCGGCTGGGCCAGGCCTTCTTCTCCCTGAGCCATCTCAGGACTCCCCTCTTCCTCCTGGCCCAGGAAGCGGCCTTTGGGAGGGCGGCCGCTCAATTTGGATGAAAACCAGGACTGTCCTGGATGGACCTGGACGACTGGCCCCTCGTTCTAGGCCAGACCAGGAGTGCAGCGCCTGACTCGGGGGTAGACTCCCTGGGACTGAAACAAGCTCCATTCTCAGAGCCCTTCTCAATCATGACTCCCTCCTGGGGTCCGTGGTGTTTGAACCTCTCTCCGTCCAGTGTTGGTTTCAGAGGGGAGAGGTAAGCCTCTTGCAGTCAGCTATCGGGAGGCCCAGGGCTGGTTCAGCAGAGGCCGCCTGGCCGACTGCGGAGAGCAACCGCCTGAGGACCTCAAGTCGGCGCCAGGTGAAGACGCGAGAAGCAGCGTGAGGTACAGCTGGCTCAGCAGACAGACGCCGCCCAGCAGCCTTGAGGTCTCCCGGCCCTTTGTTTAGTGATAACACGTGAGACATGAACGAGTGATTCCTAAACAATGCGGCCACTCCCTGCCCGGCAGAGCCCTTGTCACAGAGACACAGGGGCACAGGACGCAAAGTGCTGACCGAGCCCACAGAGGACACGGGCGGGCCCCCGAGACAGACCGCACTGCGGCATTTACTGTCAGACCCATTTCACAGTCGCGCCCAGGACCCAACGGGTAAATGTAAGTCGGGTGCTCTGCAGGGGCGGGAGTCCAGGTGGGTGCAGGTTGTGGGGAAAGTGAGTAAATAGCAAGGAAAATGGGTGGTGACCGCACGCCGTGAACGAGGGGCGAGAGTTCTGTCAAGGACGGAAGCCCCAGGGGTCTGCGCGGAGCAGCCTGGGCTGAGAGCTGTCTGGGGACCGTCAGAGGGTCATGGACTGTGGAGCTCCCAGGGCCCGCCCTCATCACTGTCACCGCCCAGGGAGGTGGCCACTGGCCAGGGTTGCATCACCCCAGCCAGGCCCCAGGCAGCCCCGGGCCGCAGCAGCGTGGACCCGATGCAGTCTTCTGCCTGGACTCGTGTGGCCTCGCTGGCCTGCCGGCCTGGGCTCTGCCCTTCCGGGAGCCCTGGACCCGTGTGGCCTCGCTGGCCCTGTCGGCCTGGACTCTGCCCTCCCGGGGGCCTGGCCCCCAGCGCAGCCTCCAGCTGCCCCCTGCTCCCAGGCTCCATCTAGAAGCACTTGGGGTTATTGCCTTGCAGTGCCAAGCAAGTCACTAGCGGCCTCCGAGGCTTCCTTTCCCACCTCCCAAGCGGCCCGGGGGCTGGGGAGCCAGGTGCGCGCCTGTCGGGAGCGTGGGTCCCCCAGCCAGGCCCCCGTTCACGCCTGCTCTTCTCCTTGACGGTGTGACTCTAATTACTCAGCTGCTTCGTATGTGAATTGGGGATAAGCGCACCTGCCCGGTGGGCCGGATTAAACGAACAACCACACCCGGAGGAGAGGAACCGGCCGGGGCACAGGTGCAATGCCAGAGCCTGCTAGTGTTATGACCGAATTTCACTGAGTCCCCGATGAACAGTTTTTCACGTGAAATCAGGATGTGTCTTAAAACTGATGGAGGGTCAAAGTACAGCACAGGGACTTCCCTAGCGGTGCAGTGGTTAAGACTCCGCACTTCCACTGCAGGGGCACGAGTTCGATCCCTGGTCAGGGAACTAAGAGCCCAGGTGCCGCGTGGCGCAGCCAAAAAAAACAAAGGTACAACCCACAACATTGTGTTCTTTCTAGCAGCTCGTAAATGAACGGGGGTCTTACTATCAGTGGCATTTAGATTTGACTGAACACAGAAGTATTACTAAGCCGGAGAGCCCAGGGGGTCACAGACTCCACGGAGGGGAAGCGGAGGAAGAGATCTGTGAACCAGGAGTGGGGTTAACAGTGCCTGGGCTCGGGGACCCCAGGAAGGTCCCACGCTGCACCATGGGCACCGTAGCCCCTGGACACCTGGCCCCTTTCCTGGGGTCTCAGGGACCCCAAGATGCCAGCAGACGTCATGAGCTCTCATTCCAGAGGCAGAAGAGAGAAGTCAGCGCCGCCATCAATAAAAGGAGGGTTGTAAGTGGGGATCACAGCGGCCGGAGTGAAGGTGGGCCTGGGGTGCTTTAGACCAGGCGGTCCCGGAGGGCCTCTTGGAGTAGGCGACATTTGAGTGAGACCTCCGTGATGGGAGGGCATGGGGGCAGTGTTCCAGGCAGAGGGAACAGCCAAAGGCCTCAGGCGGGAGCCAACTTGAGAGGCGGGGGAGACAGAAAGAGGCCAAAGGTCAGGATAGCTGACCCAGGTCACCCGGCTCCAATAGGTGGATTTGAAGCCAGGGCCCAGGCACGTCCAGCTGCGCTTACCATGTTATTGGTTATAATGAAGGACAAAGAGGAGGAGAGGGGGCAGCTCTGGGCGTGGGCATTTGGCAGGCAGGGGGCGGCAGGTGGCCGGCAGAGGCGCATGTTACATTCAGTACCTGCACCTCTGACCGTCCCTGAGGAAGGCAACGCTCAGAGCCAGGGGTCCCAAGGCCAGGTGGCCCTCCAGGCGGAAACAGGCAGCCGGGCATTGGGGGAGGAGCTGGGCGGAAATTCAAGGGTCTGTTTCTTTCTGAGCCCAGGTGCCTCCCTGTAGGATGAGATGCCCAACTGCGGGGGCGCTGGCCACACCGCGGCTCACACCTCAGGTTATTGCGCCTCCCCGCTGAAACTGTTGCGTCGTTTCTGACAATGTAGATTTGGCGTTCTTTTTCACTTACCCATACTTTATTTCAGCTCATACCTTTTTCAACACGCTAAAATACACATGACACAAAATTTACCGTTAGTGACACTGAGTGCACTGCCGGTGCCCACCCTGCCCTGCAGCCAGCCCCCGACCATTTTTATCCGCCAGAGGGAATCTCCGTGCCCCCCAGCGGTCACCCCCAGCCCCTCACCAGCCCTCAGCCAACACGAATCTGCTTTAAGTCTCTGCATTTGCTTATTCCGGAAACCTCATCTGGGAGGAGATCATACACTAGTCGTCATTTTGCGGCTGGCTTCTTTAATGTAACATGTTTTCAAGGTTCGCTCGTGTTGTAGCGTGAATCAGAGCTTCGTTCCTCTTTACGGCTGAATCATGTTCTCTTGTACGGACGACCCACATTGGTTTATTCATCCATCCGTGGGTGGCAACTGTGAATAAGGCTGCTATGAAGGCGGGTGTGTGTGTTTGCCGAGCCCCGGTTTTAGTCCTCCGGGGAGTAGACACGGAAGTCTAACGCAGGCTTTCCTGGGGAACCCGAGTGGGCGTCTGAGAACACAGCAGGATGCGGATGCTGTGTCACCCAGCCTGGGTCCGGTCTGGAAGGGTAAAGCTCCCCATCCTTTCCCACGCCCCTCCACCCAGCTGTTAGGAAACCACTGACCGAAACCGCGCCCCCCTGCCCCCGCCCTGGCCAGACCCAATAGTAACCACTTGCATGAGGTACCTTACAACGGGAGGTCCTGGTAAGGAACGTGGAACTAACAAGCTACCACCAACCAGAAGAATTCGGGAAAGTCCCAAAGGAGAGAGGAAACGCCAATCCGTGTGTCCTACCAACCTCCCAGAATCCTTCTCGCTGGAATCCATCCAGGCTGAGCGATGCGTGCACCACCAGCAAGGACCCTGAGTCAGAGTGATTGGCCAGAGACAACCCGGAAACTAACCCCATCACCATAAAACCCGAGACTGCGAGCCATGTGGCAGAGCCATTCTCCTGGGGTCCCTTACCCTGCTGCTCTCCGCCCGGGCGCCCCTTCCCAACAAAGTCTCTTGCTTTGTCAGCACGAGTGTCTCCTCGGACAATTCACGTTCGCGTGTTCGACAAGAGCCCACTCTCGGGCCCTGGAAGGGGTCCCCCTTCCTGCAACACAACCGCGACCCAGAAGCTGTGCCCGGGGAAGGGGTGCTGACTGGGTCTGAGCTCTAGGCTGGATCTCAGGAGTTCCAATCCACCAGCTTCCCAGACAGTCCGCTGCTCAAGAGCATAAATGCCTGTGATGGCTTTGCCCGGGGCGTGCGCAAATGTCCTGCACCCTCCATCTCCTGCAGAGGCTCTGCCGTGTCCCTGAGGGCATGTGGATTTGAGACCCGGGGCCTGTCTTGGTCTGGGGAGGGGAAAGGGGTTCCTGCAGAAGCCCATCAGGTAGGTCCTGGAGGCTGAGTACCACCTGTTCCAGGTGAGTCCAGGGATGCCCAGGTGTGGACTCTGCAGTGTGGCTGGGCTGGACTGTTTCCTTGGGGTCACCAGCTGTGGCGGCTAGGGGTTGAGGAGTGGGAGAGTCGCCAGGAGCACAGAGCCAAGCGGATACCTGCGGGGACCCTGAGCTAATTACCTACAAAAGTCACGGAGTAGGCAAATTGATTTGGAGCCTATACCAAAGTTTATCACTGATCAAGAAGGGAACTAGCAGGAGATAAGAGAGTGCCCTTCTGAGAGGGTTTGGGGAACCTGGTTTAGGTATTTGGTACACATGCCTGTTTGATTTCTTGCGGTCCTAAAACCCCCATCAGTCTGCGGACAAAGAATGTCGCCTGCCTTTTCAGTAAACAAGGATGTTGCGGCCACAAAGCCAACAGCCGCTGCAGCTGCACCTATGGTGCACCCTGAGGGGAATTCAGGATGCAGAAAAACAAGATACTGGCCCTAGACAGTTAAGATGCACAGCAAAAAAAAAAAAAGAGAGAGAGAGAGTGCTTGTGAGAAGGCGAGAAGGAAAAAAAAAGAGGCACATCAAAGGAATGCTAAACAGGAGATGTGATTTCCAACTCCTAACCCAAAGCACACACGAAGGGGCCATTGAGCAGCTGTGGGCTCTCGCCCTGGGCAAGCAGAAGAATGGGGAGGGGGTAGGACTGACTTCCGCCCCTACCCCAAGCTAGAGATGCCTGGTGGCCCAGACCCCTCAGCTTTGCTCTCCTACCTGGGCAGCGCAGGGCAGAGGTGCCTGAGGTCTCGGGAAGCGTTGCCTGCACGCATATGCATTCAGTAGGCGCTCACCCCCGCGTTCGTTCACCGCAGAGCTATTTGTGGAGCACCTACTCCGTTCCACGTTCTGTTCCAGGCACAGGGGATGGCAGAGAACTTGAGCCCCAGGGGCAGCGCCTCCTCCCCCCTGGGCCGACCTGCTGGGATATGCGCAGCCACTTCACAAAAGAGGCTGGAAGAGCTTCAATTTGAGGCAGCAAAGAGATGCTCTCTGAACTGGACACTGTCCAGTAGTGAGTGCTGTCACAGGCTGGTGTTAGCAGGGAGGACCCATGGGTCAGGGGACTCTGGTGGGTGTGTAGCCCTCTGCAACCCCTCTGGAGCATAAATGGGCATATGATTTTGTCAAGTGGAAGCTCTGCATACTTTGTTACTCTGCAATTCCACCCCTAGGTATGTCCCCCAGAGAAACTCTGGCAGGGGACAGTAGGAGACATGAATGAAAGTGTAGCAGCCTGTTCCTAACAGCAAAGATCTGGAAACAACAGAACGGATCATGGTTCTGGGACAGATCTTACAGGGCAGTGTCAGGCGGCCGTGAGGAGAATGGGCTGTTGCGGAGCAACACGGAACGGATCTCAGTGACAAAATGTTTAGTGGGAACAGCAAGGTGCGGAGGACTACAAATGCTATTGTTAAAGATGATCTCGTGACTCGGAGCTATGAAACGGAAGAGGTGTTAAAGATGACCTCGTGACTCGGAGCTATGAAACGGAAGAGGGGTTAAAGATGACCTCGTGACTCGGAGCTATGAAACGGAAGAGGGGTTAAAGATGACCTCGTGACTCGGAGCTATGAAACGGAAGAGGGGTTAAAGATGACCTCGTGACTCGGAGCTATGAAACGGAAGAGGGGTTAAAGATGACCTCGTGACTCGGAGCTATGAAACGGAAGAGGGGTTAAAGATGACCTCGTGACTCGGAGCTATGAAACGGAAGAGGGGTTAAAGATGACCTCGTGACTCGGAGCTATGAAACGGAAGAGGGGTTAAAGATGACCTCGTGACTCGGAGCTATGAAACGGAAGAGGGGTTAAAGATGACCTCGTGACTCGGAGCTATGAAACGGAAGAGGGGTTAAAGATGACCTCGTGACTCGGAGCTATGAAACGGAAGAGGGGTTAAAGATGACCTCGTGACTCGGAGCTATGAAACGGAAGAGGGGTTAAAGATGACCTCGTGACTCGGAGCTATGAAACGGAAGAGGGGTTAAAGATGACCTCGTGACTCGGAGCTATGAAACGGAAGAGGGGTTAAAGATGACCTCGTGACTCGGAGCTATGAAACGGAAGAGGGGTTAAAGATGACCTCGTGACTCGGAGCTATGAAACGGAAGAGGGGTTAAAGATGACCTCGTGACTCGGAGCTATGAAACGGAAGAGGGGTTAAAGATGACCTCGTGACTCGGAGCTATGAAACGGAAGAGGGGTTAAAGATGACCTCGTGACTCGGAGCTATGAAACGGAAGAGGGGTTAAAGATGACCTCGTGACTCGGAGCTATGAAACGGAAGAGGGGTTAAAGATGACCTCGTGACTCGGAGCTATGAAACGGAAGAGGGGTTAAAGATGACCTCGTGACTCGGAGCTATGAAACGGAAGAGGGGTTAAAGATGACCTCGTGACTCGGAGCTATGAAACGGAAGAGGGGTTAAAGATGACCTCGTGACTCGGAGCTATGAAACGGAAGAGGGGTTAAAGATGACCTCGTGACTCGGAGCTATGAAACGGAAGAGGGGTTAAAGATGACCTCGTGACTCGGAGCTATGAAACGGAAGAGGGGTTAAAGATGACCTCGTGACTCGGAGCTATGAAACGGAAGAGGGGTTAAAGATGACCTCGTGACTCGGAGCTATGAAACGGAAGAGGGGTTAAAGATGACCTCGTGACTCGGAGCTATGAAACGGAAGAGGGGTTAAAGATGACCTCGTGACTCGGAGCTATGAAACGGAAGAGGGGTTAAAGATGACCTCGTGACTCGGAGCTATGAAACGGAAGAGGGGTTAAAGATGACCTCGTGACTCGGAGCTATGAAACGGAAGAGGGGTTAAAGATGACCTCGTGACTCGGAGCTATGAAACGGAAGAGGGGTTAAAGATGACCTCGTGACTCGGAGCTATGAAACGGAAGAGGGGTTAAAGATGACCTCGTGACTCGGAGCTATGAAACGGAAGAGGGGTTAAAGATGACCTCGTGACTCGGAGCTATGAAACGGAAGAGGGGT
The DNA here is from genome assembly GCF_003031525.2 of Neophocaena asiaeorientalis asiaeorientalis. Classification (NCBI taxonomy): domain Eukaryota; kingdom Metazoa; phylum Chordata; class Mammalia; order Artiodactyla; family Phocoenidae; genus Neophocaena; species Neophocaena asiaeorientalis. Next base: position 262,187 of record NW_020172686.1, read on the forward strand.
TAAAGATGACCTCGTGACTCGGAGCTATGAAACGGAAGAGGGGTTAAAGATGACCTCGTGACTCGGAGCTATGAAACGGAAGAGGGGTTAAAGATGACCTCGTGACTCGGAGCTATGAAACGGAAGAGGGGTTAAAGATGACCTCGTGACTCGGAGCTATGAAACGGAAGAGGGGTTAAAGATGACCTCGTGACTCGGAGCTATGAAACGGAAGAGGGGTTAAAGATGACCTCGTGACTCGGAGCTATGAAACGGAAGAGGGGTTAAAGATGACCTCGTGACTCGGAGCTATGAAACGGAAGAGGGGTTAAAGATGACCTCGTGACTCGGAGCTATGAAACGGAAGAGGGGTTAAAGATGACCTCGTGACTCGGAGCTATGAAACGGAAGAGGGGTTAAAGATGACCTCGTGACTCGGAGCTATGAAACGGAAGAGGGGTTAAAGATGACCTCGTGACTCGGAGCTATGAAACGGAAGAGGGGTTAAAGATGACCTCGTGACTCGGAGCTATGAAACGGAAGAGGGGTTAAAGATGACCTCGTGACTCGGAGCTATGAAACGGAAGAGGGGTTAAAGATGACCTCGTGACTCGGAGCTATGAAACGGAAGAGGGGTTAAAGATGACCTCGTGACTCGGAGCTATGAAACGGAAGAGGGGTTAAAGATGACCTCGTGACTCGGAGCTATGAAACGGAAGAGGGGTTAAAGATGACCTCGTGACTCGGAGCTATGAAACGGAAGAGGGGTTAAAGATGACCTCGTGACTCGGAGCTATGAAACGGAAGAGGGGTTAAAGATGACCTCGTGACTCGGAGCTATGAAACGGAAGAGGGGTTAAAGATGACCTCGTGACTCGGAGCTATGAAACGGAAGAGGGGTTAAAGATGACCTCGTGACTCGGAGCTATGAAACGGAAGAGGGGTTAAAGATGACCTCGTGACTCGGAGCTATGAAACGGAAGAGGGGTTAAAGATGACCTCGTGACTCGGAGCTATGAAACGGAAGAGGGGTTAAAGATGACCTCGTGACTCGGAGCTATGAAACGGAAGAGGGGTTAAAGATGACCTCGTGACTCGGAGCTATGAAACGGAAGAGGGGTTAAAGATGACCTCGTGACTCGGAGCTATGAAACGGAAGAGGGGTTAAAGATGACCTCGTGACTCGGAGCTATGAAACGGAAGAGGGGTTAAAGATGACCTCGTGACTCGGAGCTATGAAACGGAAGAGGGGTTAAAGATGACCTCGTGACTCGGAGCTATGAAACGGAAGAGGGGTTAAAGATGACCTCGTGACTCGGAGCTATGAAACGGAAGAGGGGTTAAAGATGACCTCGTGACTCGGAGCTATGAAACGGAAGAGGTGTTAAAGATTTTGCTCAAGGAGGGACCCAGGCAGATGTTAGAAACTTCAGAAGAAGATAAAGAGGGGCTTCCCTGGAGTCCAGTGGTTAAGACACCTCGAGCTTCCACTGCGGGGGGCGCGGGTTCCGTCTGCCCCCTGGTGGCGGGGGGGGGTGGGGGGGCGGGGAGCCAAGATCCCGCAGGCCCAAAGTTGCGGCCAAAAAGAAAAGAAAGAAAAAGACACCTTTATAGGTAAGGAGTATTGAAGTGCATATGTAAATGGAGGAAAATCTGTATTTTTCCCCCTGGGGTGGAGGGAAGATAACTGGACCTCTGTGGATAAGAAAGAATTCCCACATCTGTCAGTTGCCTGCAATTTACGATGAGTTGTAAAACAGGTCGGAGACAAGGAAGCCCAAATCCCCACAGCCCTGAAGCACCTGAAGCAACACGGGGTGTGGCTGACCCTTGGAATGTTTTCCATTCCTTTACTTTCAGCCTGCCTGTGTCCTTAAACCTAAAGAGAGCAGCATACAGCAGGCAGCACACAGCTGGGTCTGGGTTTTTTATCCACTCAGCCATTCGATGACTTTCAGTTAGGCAGTTCAATGCATTTGCATTTATGGATTTACATTTATCCATTTACATAATTACTGATAGGGAAGGACTTGCTCTTGGCATTTTGTCCATGGCTTTCAGTTCATCTTGTAATCTCTTTTCCTTTATTGGGTTTGTTGATTTTTAAAATACTGATATGCGTTGATTCCTTTCTCTTTCTCTTTTGTATAACTTTACAGGTAATTTTTTGTGTGTGGTTACTTTGGGACTTACATAAAATATCATAGTTATAAAAGCCAATTTTAAGCTGATAGCAACTCATATTCAGTTGCATACAAAAGCCCTGTAGTTACCTCCCCCCACACATATTTCTTTTTAATTGAAGTGTAGTTGATTTACAATATTATATTAGTTTCAGGTGTACAACATAGCGATTCAATATTTTTATAGATTGACTATATTCCCTGTGCTGTACAGTATATCCATGTAGTGTCTTTATTTCATTTGTAGTAGTTTGTACTGCTCAATCCCCCATCCCAACCTTGCCCCTCCCTACTTCCCTCTCCTCACTGGTAGCCATTAGTCTGTTCTCTGTATCTGTGTTCCTGTTTTGTTATATTCACTGGTTGGTTTTATCTTTTCGATTCCACATATAAATGATAACATACAGTATTTGTCTTTATCTATTTCACTAAGTATAATACCTTCCAGGTCCATCCATGTATTGCAAATAGCAAAATTCATTCTTTTTTATGGCTGAGTAATATTGCATTTTATGTGTGTATACCACATCTTCTTTATCCATTTATTTTAGATAAGCATTTAGGTGGCTTCTATATCTTGGCTACTGTAGGTAATGCTGCTATGAACATTGGGGTGTACGTATCTTTTCCAATTTATGTTTACGTTTCCTTTGGGTATACATCTGGGAGTGGAATTGCTGGATCATACAGGAGTTTTATTTTTAGTTTTTTAAGGAACCACCATAACGTTTTCGGTAGTGGCTGCACTAATTTGCATTCCCACCACACACACACACACTTTATGGTATTGTCACAATTCATATCTATTCATACTGTGTACTTTTAGCACATTTATTAGTTATAGTTTAACACTTTTGTCTTGCAACTTTTAAACTAGAATTAAAAGTGATTACCACCACCATTACAGTGATATTCTGTATTTATCTATATATTTACCTTAACCAACAGTTTTCTTGTGCTATTGTGTTGTGTTTTTTGTACACTAAGATGTCAGTTTTATAAAGCTTAACAACAAGCAAAACACAATGTCTACATATATGAATATAGAAATACATACATACACGTATTATATATATATATGCTAAGATTGTTTTGCAAAAGCAAGGGAAGGATGTGATCTCATAGGCGAATCTTATGGACGTACCTCTTCCTGAATGAAGCCAGACACAGAGACTGAGCGCTGTATGATCCTTTTTTTTTTTTTTCCGGCCACACCATGCGGCACCCAGGATCTTAATCCCCCGACCAGGGATTGAACCCGCGCCCCCTGCAGTGGAAGCTCAGGGGCTCAACCACTGGACCGCCAGGGAAGTACCTGTATGGTCCATTTTTATAATGTTCAAGGACAGGCAACACCAATCTATGGAGAAAGAGGCCAGGGTAGTGGTTCTATTGTCAGGAGTGAAGAAGAGTGCCTGAGAGTTTTCTGGGGCAGGGCGAGAGCTGCACGAGCAGTGGTTACACAAGTGCAGACATTTGTAAAATGAATCCACATCCTTAGGGTTAGTCCACTAACTGCGTGTAAGTTACACCTCAATTAAAAGTTAAAGCAAAGGAACAGTAAACACGCAACTCAGGCGCCGGCAACCTCTGACTGAGGGGTCGAGTGGACAGGATGGGAAGGAACACGGACAGAAATGGAAATTATCAGGAATGTCACCCCTCTTTGGCACGGTTTTCAAGGTTGTTCATTCTCTGGTTATGCCTTCCATGTGTGCTACAGATATTATTTTGTATGTATTGGATGGTAACAAAGAAGATTTTCAAAGTAAACATATAGGGATGTCCAATAACTACTTTTTTATATCTCTTATGCAGTATTTCTTTCCATTTGTCGTGAAAAAATTCAAGCTTAGAAAAGAAAATAGTTCAATGAGCAGCACATACACAGCACGTAAATTTAATTGTTAGTATTTTGCCATATTGCCTCACTTATTTTTGGTCTTGCTGAAGTAATTTTAGAGTAAAATAGACCTCCTTGTTTCATCCCTACTGCATTTTATAAGAAAGTAGACTTGCTTTTTCTGGATCAATTAAGGTATTACATTTCTTGGAAAACATAATTTGGTTTATCAGGAGCCTTCATTGTCTTAATGCAAAAAAGTTCCAAGTGCAGTGATTTCCAAGGAGCTAAGTTTTGACGTTTGTTCAATAAATGTTTCCAGAGTATCTGGTAAGAGCAAGATACTGTGTATTAGGTGCTGTGAAAGAAATCCAGTTGAGAAAACCATAACCCGAAAAGACACATGCACCCCAATGTTCACTGCAGCACTATTTACAATAGCCAAGACATGGAAGCAACCTAAATGTCCATCGACAGAGGAATGAATAAAGAAGATGTGCTACGTATGTACAATGGAATATTGCTCAGCCATAAAAAAGAATGAAATAACGCCATTTGCGGCAACATGGATGGACCTAGAGATTGTCATACTAAGTGAAATAAGTCAGACAAGGAAAAACAAATATCAAGTGATACTACCCATATGTGGAATCTAATTTTTAAAAAAAGAGAAAAGGAAAAAATGAACTTAGTTAAAAAACAGAAACGGAGTTACAGATATCAAAAACAAACTTACGGTTACCAAAGGGGAAACGTGGTGGGGGAGGGATAAACCAGAAGCCTGGGATGAACAGACACACACTACTATATATAAGATAGATAACCAACAAGGACCTACTGTATAGCACAGGGAACTCTACTCAATATTCTGTGGTGACCTATATGAGAAAAGAATCTAAAAAGAATGAATATGTGTACATGTATAAGTGAATCACTTTGCCGTACACCTGACACTAACACAACATCGTCAATCAACTAGACTCCAATAAAATAAAATTTTACAAAAGAAAGAAAGAAAAAGAAATCCAGTGGCATGAGACTCGGTCCTTGCTTTCACAATTTGGAAAGTAAAATAAAATATTTACTCATATACTCCCCCAATTTTTTAACATAAAGTAACATAATGACATATTACTCCTAAGTACCTTGTATGAGAATACAGACATTTTAATATGTCAATTATACGTCAGTTAAAAAGAAAAGGATCATTTTCCCGCATGACAGCGACAACACTGTCACACTCCCCAAATTAACAATAATGCCCTGATGTCATCTCCTACGTGACCATATTCAGAGTTGCCCCCTTGTCTCCCCAAATATCTTTACAGTGGATTTGTCCAGAACCACGGTTGCATTTGTAAATGTCTTTTAATCTACAACAGACTCTATTTTCCCCATGCCCTTAACCTGATGAGCAACTGGGATTGATTGTCCCAAGACAGGTACTTTATTTTTTTTGTTTAATTTTTATTTTTTATTGAACTTTGGTTGATTTACAAGGCTGTGTTAGTTTCAGGTGTAACTTACGTGGTTACTACAGAATGCTGAGCGTGGCTCCCTGTGCTATTCAGCGTGTCCGTGTTCGTTATCCATTTTATGTATAGTAGTGTGTATATGTCAATCCCAATCTCCTAATTTACCCCCACTTTTCCCCTTTGGTAACCACAGGATTTTTTTTTTGAAGTCTGTGAGTCTGTTTCTGTTTTGTAAATAAGTTCATTTGTGTCATTTTTAGATTCCACATATGTGATATCATATGATATTTGTCCCAGACAGGTACTTTAGACAAGGCAGACCAGGGTGAAGTGACGGAGATGGAGTGAGGGGGCGAGGCTTTGCTTTAAGTGGTCAGGGATGCTCTGGGAGGAGGGGCCACCTGGGCTGACCCAAGAGCCAGCCGCGCAAAGTTCTAGGGGAGACTGTGCCCAGCAGGGGCAAGGCACAGGCTCAGCATGTTTGAGGTGGAGCGTGGAGGCCAGAGTGGGCGGGCAGGCGAGCCGGAGGAAGGGCTAGAGGCGCCGTCAGAGGAGCCGGGGAAGCAGGTCACGAGGAGCAAGCGAGCCAGTGGACGTGGACGAAGGCTGCCACAGACGTGCCAGCTAGATGACCGCCCGTATCTGTGGATCACCTGCTGGGCATGTGCGACGTGCTGGGCACTGCACTGAGCGTTTGATGTGGTCAACCCACCCGATCCCCACGACAGCCCCGTGAGTTCCTGACTATCACTCAGGACCCGCCAGGCTCTGCAGCAGTAACAAACGGCTCCGAAAAGCTCCGCCACTCGAAACCCTGCAGGTTTATTTCTTGCTCCTGCTATGTGGTGACCCATCCCAGTGTTGGCGAGGGGCTCCAGAATGAATGTGGGACCATCTGACATTGCCATACCAGCGGGGAGCTCAGGAGGGGCCGTTAGGAGCTCCATTTCGGAAGCTTCTACTGACAGCTCATCCGTCAGAACTGACCGCACGGCTCTAACCACAAGAAGGACAGGAAGTTTCTTCCCACCAGGCGCCCAGAAGCTGGGAACCTGGAAATATCCTAGTAGCATTGTGGCCCCATTTTACAGATGAGAAAACTAGTTTTAAAAAGATACAAGTAAGTTGCCCAAGGCCTCACACCTGGTTACTGGCAAGGCAGGGAGAGCTGGCCTGGACTTGGGCTTTGATGGCAGAGGCCTCGGCACAAGGAGGCTGATGGGCGTGGTGGCTGTGGCTGTTCCTCCTGCCCCATGACACAGGGCACAAGCGTTTTGCCCGTCTGCCTCCGAAGGCTGGAATCTGCCTCCGGACACTTGCTTCCTAGCCCGGAGGCGCCCCAAGTCCCCAGCGGGCTGTGCAGCTGGTGGTGAGGGCTGGGACCGGGACCCCGGGCCTCCAATTCCCCCCCGAGAGGCGTGTCCTGCACACGCTCGGTGCCCCACACCCAGACCAGGCTCTGGGCCCTGAAGGCTGCGTCGCCCGGGGGCCTCTGGCTTTTCCTGGGTTTGGCCCAGCAGAGGCCCTTAGTCCCCGATCCTCCACAGCGGTGAGTTCTATGACCACCTCCCACCCAGGCCCTCCACCCAGCTCCAGCAGCCCCTGCGGGCCTGGCGAAGCCCCAGGTCCCCACAGCCCTGTGACTCCCTTCATTAATGTCCAGTGAGACCCTGTGGAGTGGAATTCTGTCTCCCGTCAGGATGTTGACTGATAATGGTCACTTCACCGGGGAGGTGTGGGAGGTTAGGCAGGGACCACTCACACAACAGCTTCGACTGAGGGCTGCCTGAGGGCCAGGTACCGTCTGTGGTTCTGGAAAATCCCTTCTGTCATGGAGTTCCCGTTCCACTGAGAGACAGACAAGAAACGCCACTAAACGAGGTCTGTTAGATGGTGCTGGGTTTCCTAGACGGAACAAAAACAGGGAAGGGGCGCGAGTGTGCAGGAAGGGTCATAACTCTAAACAGGGAGGTCAGGGCCCGGGGTGGGGGGGGCGGGCTGGGCGACACGGGTCCCTCCCGGCAGAGCAAACAGCAAGTGCAAAGGCCCTGGGGCAGGGGCAATGAATGCCCTGTGTGTTCAGGGGGAGCACGGAGGCCAGAAGGGGGAGGCAAGGGTGTCCAGCCTGGAGCGTGAGGACCTGGGCGTCCTTGGAGAGGAGCTGCAGGCTCTGGCTTGGACTTTCCAGAGCTGTGGGCCTGCACAGGTGAGAAGAGACTGTGGTGGACCCCGGCTAGAGGACGGGGATGCGGCCCAGGAGGGAGATTCTGGTGGCAGAGGCCAGCACCTCCCACCTGGATTAGGTGCTGTACTGGGCTGCATGGTGTCCCCACAATTCATGTCCACCGGGGACCTCAGAATGTGACCTTGGACTTCCCTGGTGGCACAGTGGTTGAGGGTCCACCTGCCGGTGCAAGGGGCGCAGGTTCGATCCCTGGACCCAGAGGATCCTGTGTGCGGTGGAGCAGCTGGGCCCATGCGCCAGGGCTGCCGGGCCTGCACTCTGGAGCCCGTGGGCCGCAGCTGGTGAGCCGCCTGCCGCAACTGCTGAGGCCTGTGTGCCTGGAGCCCGAGCTCCGTGGTGGGAGGGGCCCCGCGGTGGGGGGCATGCGCGCCCAGAGGGGATGGGCCCCACCCCCACACCCGCCCCCGCTCACCGCGGCTGCAGAGCGCCCCCGTGCAACCAAAAATAAATAAATTAATTAAATAAGTTAGGGCTTCCTTGGTGGCGCAGTGGTTGAGAGTCCGCCTGCCGATGCAGGAGACACGG
>NW_020172686.1:271031-274831 GCF_003031525.2 Neophocaena asiaeorientalis asiaeorientalis
AAAAAAATGTCCACTTACTGATGGATTAAAAAAAATGTGGTCTAGGGACTCCCCTGGTGGTGCGGTGGTTAAGAATCCGCCTGCCAATGCAGGGGACATGGATTCAAGCCCTGGTCCAGGAAGATCCCACATGCCGCAGAGCAGCTAAGCCTGTGTGCCACGACTAGCGAGCCTGTGCACTAGAGCCCGCGAGCCACAACTACTGAGCCCACGTGCCGCAACTACTGAAGCCCGCATGCCTAAAGCCCGTGCTCCACAACAAGAGAAGCCACCGCAATGAGAAGCCTACACACCGCAACGAAGAGTAGCCCCCACTCGCTGCAACTAGAGAAAGCCTGCGCCCAGCAATGAAGACCCAACACAGGCAAAAATCAATCAATCAATAAATATATATTTTTTAATAAATAAATAAAAATTTTTAAATGTGGTCTATCTGAGCAATGGAGTATCATTCAGCAAGAAAAAGAAACGAAGCACCAATACATGTTACAGCGTAGACGAACCTTGAAAACAACATGCTGAGTGAAAGAAGCCAGACACAAACCAAAAAGTAAATAAATAAAGAAGAAATAAAAGAAGAAGAAATAGAAATAAGTCAGACACAAAAGGCCACACATCGTATGATTCCACTCATACAAAATGTTCAGAACGGGCAAATCCAGAGAGACAGACTAGTGGTCACCCGGGGCTGGGGGAGAGGGAGCCTGTCAGTGGGTGTGGGGTTTCTTGCTGGGGTGCTGAAAATGTTCTGAGATGCGATAGTGGTGATGGTCGCACAAGTCAGCATGCTAGAAATCCGCTGGAGTGTACACTTTAACATCCTGAATGATATGGTGTGTGAATTATAACGCATATTTTTCTTAAATGAAGACAAATGCAATAAAGACATTTAAAAAAAAAGAAAAATGGAGTACTGCCTGACCCGCTTGCCTCCGGGTGCAGAGATTGGAAAAGCAGCCTGGGGTGGGTGGACGTCGAAGGCGCCGCCGCTGTGCACTGCCCGCAAGACAGGCTGACCTGCGTGGATGCTGGTCCACAGCCGGGCTCCAGGACCTGCCAGGGTGTGGCTCTGGGCCAGCCAGGCCCCTCCTTCCTCACCTGTAGAATGGGGAAGGTAATGGTGCCCACCTGGGGCCGGGGGTGAGGAGGCAGTGGGTGGGTTTCCGAGGAGCCCTAAGAGCAGGGCCTGGATGGGGCGCTGTGTTACCCGTCCATCCACAGAGCCCTCGGAGCGCCTGTCCCCAAGCCAGAGCCCCTCGAGATATTTTTTTCTGAGGTGCGATTCACGAAACACAAAATTACCCACCTTAAAGTGAACAATTTAGGGGCGTTTAGCATGTCGACAATGCTGTACAGCCACCACCTCTGTCTAGTTCCAAAGCATTGCATCACCCTGAAATAAACCCCATCCCCATTAGCAGCCCCTCCCTCTCCCCTCCTGCTCCAGGCCCTGGCAACCGTACCTGTGGGTTCATCTCTTCCAGGTGTTTCATATAAATGGACCACTTGCGATATGGGACCTTAGACTTTCCCTCATTTGAGGCTGCTGGGAGATGAGAAAATAAAAAATATGTCTCCACATGGTTATATGAATTGTCCTTTTCAAAAAAATTCTAAACAAACCCCAGATGCACTGCTTGGATGAATCTTAGTTCGTGGTGCGCTGTCACCATCAGCCTGGACTTATTTATAACATAAAAATGCGTGAGTTCACCAACCCACCCAAGAACTAAAGTATCAATGGTAACTTCCACCCGCCTCTGTGCCCCACACCTTCTCATCCCTCCCAGGGACCACTGAGTTTTGTGCTGTCACCTCACCTTTGTTGGATGGCAGTTTTAACACAAATGAACAATCGCCCAGATATTCATCAACACGCATCACAATGTCACGTTGCGTTTTCATTGTTTTCAGCTTTGTTGAAAGGGTGTCATGTTATAGGTCATCTTCTGGGACTCATTTTTTCCCACTGCATATTATGTCGGTAAAAAGCATCTTTGTTGTTGCAGGAAGTTGGCATCTGTTCTTTTTTTTCCACTACGGGGCAATATTCCATTGGAGAAACAGATTATAGCAGAGGTTTGGGGAGGGGAGGGTTCAGTATTTTTCCTTTTATAGAGACTACTGCTGTCATAAAAACGAACGAAATTGGTTCATTTGTAGAGACGTGGATGGATCTAGAGACTGTCATACAGAGTGAAGTTAAGTCAGAAAGAGAAAAACAAATATCGTATATTAACGCATATATGTGGAACCTAGAAAAATGGTACAGATGAACCGGTTTGCAGGGCAGAAATACAGACACAGATGTAGAGAACAAACGTATGGACACCAAGCGGGGAAAGGGACAGGGGGTGGGGGAGTGGTGTGATGAATTGGGAGATGGGGATTGACATATATACACTAATATGTATAAAATGGATAACTAATAAGAACCTGCTGTATAAAAAAATTTAATTTAATTTAAAAATTAAAAAAATTCAAAAAAAAAGGCTACTGCTGTAAACATCATAGGTTGTCCTCTGTGTGTGTGTGTGTGTGTGTGTGTGTGTGTGTGTGTGTGTGTGTGTGTGTGTGTGTGTGTGTGTGTGTGTGTGTGTGTGAGTGTCTGTGTGTCCAGGGCACAGGCCTGGAGGGGGCTCAGCAGGGACAGAAACAAGAACAGGCTCCCACAGCAGAGAGGAGAGGAGGGTCTCTGGGGATGGATGGGAAGCTGGATGCCTGGACTCACCCAGCCCCTGTGCCCCGTTCATTTGCTCATTCATTCATTCTTTCAACAATAGCAAACTGGGGACTTTCCTGTTGGCACAGTGGTTAAGACTCTGTGCTCCCAATGCAGGGGGCTGGCGTTCCATCCCTGGTCGGGGAACTAGATCCCACATGCCACAACTAAGAGTTCTCAGGCCATAACTAAGGAGCCCTTGAGCCACAACTAAGACCCAGCACAACCAAATAAATAAATAAAAAACAATAATGAATTGAAGGTTTCCTAAGTCCCTTTTAGGCTAGTAACAAATTCAAGCTCCCTGTTTTGGAGCTTCCACATAGGTGGAGGGAACTAGAAAATAAGAAATTCACAAGGAGAGTTCCCATAAGGATAAGTGAGGAAGGACATGAAGTGGGGCTGAGGAGTTCTTAATTTTTTTAATCTTAAGCACTTTGGAGAGGGTGAATGGTAAATTTCTGCTGGAGGTGAGAGAAATAAGGATGTAAGTGTGTCTCCCATCCCACTTCCCAGACCCTTGACTGTGCTCCTTGGCCCACAGTCCCCTTTGTTAGAGTGCCAGAGGGGCCCGGCTTCTTTGGATGGAACGGCAGTCAGGGAAAGCCTCTGGAGGAGATGGCTGGCTGGAGCCAGCGTTTTGACCAGCTGGTCAGTGCAAAGGCCCTGCAGCTGGGGTAGGTCGAGTGGGGCTGGATGAGGGAGGTGAAGATGGAAGAAGACAGCAATGCCCCGAGCACTGCGCCCACCAGGAGGCCCCAGGCCCCAGGCAGTGGCTTAGACCAGGGCGTGGCCAGGCCTGGAACTGGCGGAGGAGGACAGCAGGTTGAGGTGGGGTGAAGACTCCGAGCCAGCTTGGTTCTCACTCAGGAGCTGCTGACTTCAAGGGCTGGAGCCCTCTGGGGCTGGGAAAATGCGGGCTAAAGCTCGGCGCCCTGGACCCAGCAGTCACTCACTCCTTCTCCCTCCAGGCCTTCGAGGAGGCTATTGGCACCCGATGTGTCTCCTAGGACCAGAGCCGCCAGCCCCCAGCACAGCCCCCCATGCCGTGGGCACCCTGGGACGCCCCCTCCCCCTC
>NW_020172686.1:274849-292818 GCF_003031525.2 Neophocaena asiaeorientalis asiaeorientalis
CCCTTTCTGGATGCTTCATGTAAATGTCTTTGTACAAGATGTGGCCATTTGCATCGGGCTTCTTCCACTCGCAGGATGCTTCCTAGGTTCATCCACACTGTCGACTGTGTCAGTGCTTCTTTGTATTTTATTTTATTTTGGCCATGCCACGCGGCTTGAGGGATCTTAGTTCCCTGACCAAGGATCAACCCTGTACCCCCTACAGTGGAAGCACAGAGTCCTAATGACTGGACCGCCAGGGAATTCCCAGTGTTTCTTTTTAAAATTAACTTTGGGACTTTCCTGGTGGCACAGTGGTTAAGAACCCGCCTGCCAATGCAGGGGACACAGGTTCGAGCCCTGGTCCGGGAAGATCCCACATGCCGCAGAGCAACTAACCCTGTGTGCCACAACTACTGAGCCCGCGTGCCACAACTACTGAACCCGCACACCTAGAGCCTGTGCTCCGCAACAAGAGAAGCCACCGAAATGAGAAGCCCATGCACCGCAACAAAGAATAGACCCCCCGCTCGCCGCAACTAGAGAAAGCCCATGAGCAGCAATGAAGATCCAATGCAGCCAAAAATAAAAAATAAATTTATTAAAAAGTTAAAAAATAAAATTAACTTTACTGAGGTATAATTCACACACAGTTAAATACTCACATTTCAAGGGTTTTGACAACTGTATAAAGCCACGTAACCACCACAACCCCAATCACCATAGAACACTTGTCCCCTCCATAGCCCTGCCTGTCCTTTCCCAATCCATCCCCCCAGCCCAGGCAACCAACAAGCGATCCGTTTCTGACGGGTGAATCCCACACAGGATGAACCCCTACAGCAGAGGTCTTCTGGGTCTGGCTTCTCTCGCTTTACGTACAGGGCGTCAAGGTTCGCCGCGCTGCTGTGTGGACAAGATGCTTACTCTCTCCACTCCAGAGTGCGGATATCCCCATTTGTTTCTGCTTTCGCCTGTTGATGGACATTTGTTTCCAGCTCTGGGCTACTCTGAATAAAGCTGTAATGAACATTTCCCATCAGGCACCCTGAGTAAACAGCTAGGAGTGGGATTGCTGGGTTGTAAGTTTATGTTCAGCCATCCTTGCCTGGGGGACACAGGTACAGACTTCCCTCTGGGCTTGAGGCTGGAAGGGGCTGGCTGCAAGGCCAGGGTGGGTGGCGCCCTGAGGTTACCGGGGACTGAAACCAGCCCGGAGGCCCCTTAGAACCCTGGCTGTCACCATCCCACCCTTCTGGGAGCCAGGAAGCAAATTCCCATCCTGCCCCAAAGTCTGAAGTCCTTGAGATGAGCCTAGGCCCCGAGCAGCTTTGCCTAAAGTCCCCTAGCGGAGGATAAAGACCTTTTCGGGATGAGACCACCAGCTCTCCCTTCAGCAGTGCTCCTTGATGGCTGGAATTAGCTTGGGACGGGACTGGGAGGTGGTGGTGTTCTAGGGAACTCTTCTTGAGGAAGCTGGCTGTCTCCATTGTTCTAGTTAATCCTCTTTATTATTCCAGGTGAGATGACCTAGGCACAGAGAAGCCAGGTGGCTACCCAGGCTTCCCCGCTGTGCCTAGAGGGGACCCACCCAGACACTCACCCACTCTGCCGTCCAGCCCATGGCTGGGGAGGAGTGTCTTCCCAACACACACACCAGTGGTGTTTCAGTGGCATTTGAGGAGTGGATTCACCTCTGGGCACCGTGGACTGGGGTGATAGAGACAGGAACTCCTAGGTTTTGCTGGTATCCACTACCACTGTTTGGAAGAATGATCCAGAACTTGTAAGTAATGACTTCAGCATGCTCTTTCGTGGTCCAGTTGGAGCATCATTGAAGGACTACTTAGTAATTCAAGGCCAGGGTCACCAAACTCATTCTGTAAAGGGCCACATGGCAAATATGGCTTTGCCGGTCGCACGGCCACCTTTGCAGCTACTTAGCTTTCCAGGTGCAGCTTGGAAGCAGCCAGAGACACTAAATAAGCAAGTGGGCACGGCTGGGTTTCAATAAACTTTATTTACCGAAGTAGGCAGTTAATCTCTAGAATATATAAAGAACTGCAACTCAAACAATCCAATTAGAAACTGGTCAAAGAACTTGAGTAGGCATTTCTCCAAAGAAGTTAAACAAATGGTCAGTAAGCAAATAAGATGCTCAGCGTCACTAATCATTAAGGAAATGCAAATCAAAGCCACAGTGAGAAACCACAACCACTAGGATAGCTATTTTTATAAAGCAGAAGATAACAAGTGCTGGTGAAGATGTGGAGAAATTGTGATTGCTGACGGGAATGTAAAATGGTGCAGCTTCTGTGGAAAACAGTATGGTGACTCCTCAGACGGTTAAAAATAGAATTACTAGCAATTCCGCTTCAGGATATATATCCAGAAGAATTGAAAACAGGATCTGGAAGAGATACTTGTACACTCGCGCTCATGGCCGCGTTATCCACAATAGCTAAAATGTGGAAGCAACCCAAGTGTCCTTCAATGGATGAATGGCTAAGCTAAATGTGGCGTATACGTACAATGGAATATTATTCAGTCTTAAAAAGGAAGGAAATTCTGACACATGCTACAACACGGATGAAACTTTGGGACATTATATGCTAAGGGAACTAAGGCAGACATTAAAAGACAAATACTGTAGGATTCCACTTTTATGAGGTACCTAGAGCTGTCAGATCCATAGAGACAGAAAGTGGAGGGTGGGTGCCGGGGTGGAGGGAAGAGGGAGTAGGGTGTTAGAGTTTTTGCAGGGGGATGGCATTAGTGTTTAATGGGAGCAGAGTTTCAGTTTGGGAAAATGGAAAATTTCTGGAGATGATGGTGGTGATAGTTGCACAGCAATATGAATGAGGTGTACACTTAAAAATGGTTAAAATGGCAATTTTTAAGTTATGTATAGTCTACAAATATTAAAAAAATTAAAAAAAAGAAAACACTGGGACTTCCCTGGTGGTTTAGTGGTTAAGACTCTGCACTGGCACTGCAGGGGGCACAGGTTCAACTGCCGCTTGGGGAACTAAGATCCCACGTGACGCAGGGCACGGCCAAAAAAACAAACAAACGAAAAACAACAAGAAAGGAAAAAACCAAGAGGAGGGCTGGATTTTCCCCCTTAGACCATAAGTTTGCTGATCCTTGATGCAGGGGTTCTTCACCCGTGTTTACCTTTCTGTTGACAATTGATTCAAAGCTCTGAGTCTGTGACATTATCTCCATGTTAACTTGTAGGTTTTTGTCAAACAGAAGACAGATGATTTCTCTGAGATAGAAAAGATAATCAAAGGTTAATGTTTTGCCCTGGGAAACAATAACCAGTTTTGAATCGGACCGACCAATCTTACCCTAACATTCTTCTTCTCAAATCCCTATAAATAAACAATCCCTCAAATTCTACCCAGGAACCATCTTTACTGTCTGGCTGGTTCCCTCGTTACTGAGTTAGCTAAACCTCTAGCCCACTTTTTGCTCCATATTCATATGAGAGTTTATTTGTTTTTTAATTTTTCGGCCACACCATGTGGCATGTGGGATCTAAGTTCCCTGACCAGAGATCAAACACCCACCCCCTAGATTGGAAGCACAGAGTCTTAAGCACTGGACTTCCAGGGAAGTCCCTGAGAGTTAGTTTTTAACTTCTTGAAAATTACACTGGTGAAGTCTCAATGACACAGGAATGCAGCCCCCTGTCTGTTTTAAGGCACACAAACCACCCCCGACTCCCAGCACCTGTGACAGACATTACTAATCCATCACAGAATTCTCAGAAGTCTTAAGTTTAAGACTCTAGGTAGCTGCCACCAGTCCCTTTGAAACGACACCCATTCACCATTCCTTTCATAGAAGGTAGCAGCAGTGCTGGAGGCCTGTCTGGGTGGGCAGGTGGCACCTCCATGGAAGCTGGTGTGTTTGGGCTTGTTGAGTAAGCAAGTCAGGGGTGGCTTTCTTCACTCAACATCCTTTCCACAGGTTTCTTGACTGATTGCTGGGCACTGGGCTGAGCACCAGAGGTCAGAGCTGAACAGGATTTTGTCCTTTCCTCGGGAGGTTTGGAGACCCAGGAGGACAAGGTGCAAGTGCTTGCGGTGGAGAGGTATCACTTCTTAGTCGTATGACCTTGGGCAAGTCACTTCTCTGGGCATCAGTTTCTTCCCCCATTAAACGGGAGTAACCATAGGAATCTACCTCCCAGGGTTGATGTGGGCATAAGAGTTACTTCCTGTGAAGAGAGTTGCCTGCACATAGCAAGGGCAGTCGATTCTCACTGTTCACGGTGCTGTGAATGAAGAATGTTTGCTGCCATATCAGTAAACAAAGGGCGTTGCAGCCATCAAGCCATCACATTACAGCTTCCCCAACGGTGCATTCTGGGAAGACTCAGGATGAGAAGCAGAGGATACTGGCCCCGGATAGCTGAGGTGCACATCAGAGGAATGATTTCAATGAGCCCAGACTTTGCATCGTCCCATACATAGCGAAGCGCTAAATTCCTTAACTTGTGATGTCTGGTTTTCCTTATTTAACGGTAATCTTTCAATGTTCCGACTACCTGGTCTTAGTTTCAAGAACTCCTATAGATCCTGGCTCCCCGCCCCTTGCCCATTTGGGACAGTCTCTCAGAGTTTCTGAGTTGCTGTGTCCCAGGCTTAAGTCCTTAGTTTTGTCCGTCGAATAAAGCATAACTCTGAACTTTTAGGCTGTGCATTTTTTTTCAGTCGACAGTACTCACGCTCTATAACGTTGCCACCAGCACAGGGTTAGCGGACTCTGAACCTGCTCTGGGAAAAATACATTTAGGTTCCTGCCACCCTCTGGTCACAACATTTTTGTCAACCGTTCAATCCATCCCTGTGTGTTTATGTGTGTTTCTGTTTAAAAGACATCTTATTTAATATATGCTGTTGATTCATTAACATTGTTTAGTTTTGAACAGCGAAATCACCAACAAAAAGCACAAAGATCCGAAGAATGTTGGGGGGCTCCAAGGACAAAGGACGGCCCTGCTTGAAAAGGTGTCAGCGTCACAGCCCCTACCGGACTCTTACTCACCCGCCCCACCCTGTTGCCATGGTTACAAAATTCCTGAGCCCACCTGGGCGACACTCATCTGAGCAACGGGGACCTGTCCCAAATAAGCAAAGGCATCGGCCCTGTCCCACTGCCACCCTACAGAAGGAAGGTATATGTGCCTCGACCAACCAGTAAACGAGATTTTCACCTCGGACCATTCCTTTGTTTCCTGGCTGTAAAAACTGACCAATAGTACGTGCTCAGGCTCGACTCTCCCAGACTGCTAGGAAGTCGGCCCGCTGTTCTGGCAGCGACGCTTCCCTCCAATAAATTCTATCTTCTTTACGTTCTGCCTTGTGTCTGGAAATTCTTTTCCGGCCCGCGTTCAGACCGCGACAGATGTGGCCCTAAATAGCCCACAGGACCCTTGTTTGCAGTACGAGAGCTGCTGATGCAAGGCAGTGGCCTCCCTCACCCTCAGCTGGGAAAGGGGGCCTGGGGCAACAAACATTTTGCCCACAGAAGCATGTGAGTACTGATTTGGGGGTTACATGAAACACTTAGCGAATAGGCAAATTCGCAGATATGGAATCTGAGTCACGAGGATGGACTTGGCACAGACCACGGTGGGCGTGTCACACAGAGGAGGGTGGCAGCCTGAGCAACCGAGCTGGGCCCAAGGCCAGGGGAATCGAGCATACCTCGCCTCCCTTCTCTTCCACTGTCGAGGGCCCAGAAACCTTTTCCAAACGCACATCCCGTCTCACCTGCCCCCTTCCTAACTTCTGCCCTGTCACTTCCCAAGTTTAGGGCGAATATCTCCTTCCCAAGGTGCGCTGGGATCCTGGAGGCATGTCTCCAGGGGATCCCACCATCTGCCCTGCCCATTCTCTGCACTTTCCTGGGTTGAAAATTTACAACTGTCTGTGCAATCATTGCCCGTCTTGTCCCCCGACCCCAACCACTAGACAGGAAGGTCTTGAAGGAGGGGATTCTGTGTTTTTCTTCTGTGGCAACTCTGGCTGTTGAGAAAACAGTCATTGGATGAAGTGAGGGGATGGATGAGGACCTGAGGGCAGGCTACGACTGACCACATGGCACTGCAAGACATTGTCCTTGGAAAACAAAGGTGGTGGCCCAGGAGACCCATTGTCCCTTCCAGCTTTGATGGTCTCTGGCCCCGGTCCGGGGTATGGAGTGCCTGGGAGCCCACCCCTCAGAAGTGTGTTCCCACAGGCTGGTGCAACCATCCAGGGCTATTACTGAAGACTGGGAGTGGCAGGGAGGGTTGTTTAGAATTCTGCATTTGCAAAAACAATAATGGGAGGTTATAGGAGCAATTCACACTCAAGGTGTAAAGAGAAAAGGACCGGCTCTTCCCAAAGCAACCACTGTTAACAGTTTCTCCTGTGAGAGAATCCGGGCTCTTTCTCTCGCTGGCTGTGTGACTTTTTGGACGCGCAGGCCCAGCAGCCATGGGTCAGGGGCCCAGCCGCTCCGCAGCATGTGGGATCTTCCCGGACCGGGGCACGAACCCATGTCCCCTGCATCGGCAGGCAGACTCTCAACCACTGCGCCACCAGGGAAGCCCTGGCTGTGTGACTTTTTTACCTAACTTCTCTGGGCCTCAATTTTCTCATCTGTAAAATAGGGATGTAATAGCAAGCACTTCATGGGATCATTGTGAGGAATAGATTAATATATGGAAAGACTACTGCCTGCTACATGGTAAGCAATGGGTTAGCTGTTATAATTACCCAATGTACTATATATGCATACATAGTATAGTACGAGGAACCCTATATACGTATATATATACATAAAACTATATACACATGTCGGTATGGTATACACACATCTCTCTCCAGTGACTTTCTTTATTTTTTAATTTATTTATTTATTTATTTATTTTTGGCTGCACTGGATCTTCGTTGCTGTGCGCGGCCTTTCTCTAGTTGCGGCGAGTGGGGGCTACTCTTCGCTGCGGTGCGCAGGTTTCTCATTGCGGTGGCTTCTCTTGTTGCAGAGTATGGGCTCTAGGCGCGTGGGCTTCAGTAGTTGTGGCTCGTGGGCTCTAGAGTGCAGGCTCAGTAGTTGTGGTGCATGGGCTTAGTTGCTCTGACGCATATGGGATCTTCCGGGACCAGGGTTTGAATCCGTGTTCCCTGCATTGGCAGGCGGATTCTCAACCACTGCGCCACCAGGGAAGTCCCTTGGAGCACTTTTTATCTGAGCGTCTCTGCCTCTGAGAATCTGCTGTGTGTTATTCCATAGAAAGGATGCACCAGGATTTACCTAACCTTAGGACTTGTGGGCTATTTCTTGGGTTTGGTGCAGTTTGGGGGACAGTTTGTAACTATCGAGCGCAATTTTAAATGCATACCCTGCAACGCAGTCGTTCCCTTTCTAAGAATTTATTCTATCCAATCTCCAGCCCTGGGGTACACAGGCCACGTCCCAGGTATTAATGGCGGCTATGGCACATGTGCGCCCCCCAGATGCGCAGACAAGAGACGTAGTGTAAGGCTGCAGCAGGAGAACTGGTTGGAGGGAGAAACACCCCAGAGGCCCCCTCATCCTGCCGGGGACCCCACATGAACACAGCCGGGCGCCCCTCGTCTCACCCCACAGCCCCGGGACCCCACGTCCCCCTCACATGCACTCCTGACCCCCTCATCTCCAGGGACCTGCTGGGCGCTTGGCTTGGGCAAGGCCTTCAAGGCGTTCCCGGGTTCCCCGCCCCTGAGGGACACCCGCGCTTGGTTTTCAGAAACACGACCTGGAGGTCGCTGTCAAGTGCATTAACAAGAAGAACCTGGCCAAGTCGCAGACTCTCCTGGGGAAGGAGATCAAGATCCTCAAGGTGAGCTGGCCTCAGCAGCAGGGGGAGCGGGTGATGGGCGAGTGCGCTCCACTCACAGGAAACCCGGGTTTCTGTCCTAGGAATTGAAACATGAAAACATCGTGGCGTTGTATGACTTCCAGGTAAGGCTGCCGGCGCCGTCTTGGTGGGGACGGGCTGTTCTCCCCTCCGCCCCCGCCCCCACTGTCCCCAGTACAGCCTCAGGCCCCGCTGACTTAAGTCCCAGTCCAGCCAAGTGCTGGAGACCCTGGCCAGGAGTGGACTCTTCTAGACTAGCGTCTCGTACTGGGGGAAGCAGCTGGGCACCCCCCTGTGTGGATGGGCGTCGGAGGCCCGCTGGGACCTTGGAGACCCCACCCTCAGCCCAGTTCTTGGGCCTGGGTTTCCTCTGGGCGTGTTGGGAGAGCTCCCACCTTCCGCTGCCACCTGAGTGCCAGGGGCGCCAGCGCAGCTCCACCGAGGGAGGTCTGGCTACAGCGCGGCCCTCGGGGGTGTCTGGCCCAGCGGCCGCGACGGTGAGTCCTGTCCCCAGCGCAGGCTCAGGGCAGCCCTGCCGGCCTGGACCACCTGTCTGGGCCAGCGGATTGTTTGTTGACATTACCCCAGCGGCCTGGCATTGGCCACTGTCTCCCTGTGTCAGACTGGGGGAGGGGCGGGGCTAAGGGAGATCCCTTCTTGCCGGCAGCTGGGGCCAGCCACCCGGGCAGGAGGGAGGCGGGTGCCCGGGTGACGAGGCCATCTCAGGCCTAGCTGGCCCAGAGGACCGCGGCCTGTTTCCCCCAGTGACCCCGGGCCCCCCGGCCTGGCGGTGGGGGGGGGCCCGGCCTCGGCCCAGGTCTGGGACCCTGGAGACCCAGTTTGGGGACCAGGAACCTGAGGCAGCAGATCTGAGGGCCAAAGAGCTGACTAATGGTTTTGAAACCTGTTTACTGAGGCCACGGGACCAGCCCCTGGCTGAGGGGAAGTTCCCAGCCTGGCTGTCTGTGTTTTGGTGGCCTCCTCCCTCCTTCCCTGTCCTCTCCCTCCCCCTTCAGAGCGGGGCTGCGGCCTTGGGGGCTGTGGCATGACATGAGGTGACTTGGGGAGGGCCCAGGTCCAAGGTGACAGCGACAGGAAGTGCCTGGAAGCTGTGTTCTGGGGCCAAGAGGGCGGCCCCCTTCCCCCTCCTCCTCTCCCACCCTTCCCTGTCCCCTGCCCCCGCCTCTGCACGCCCTCCTTCCCATCCTGGCTGGGCCACACACCTGGTTGTGGGCAGTGCCACTTCCTCCAGGGCTTGCAGTGCTGTGGCTTCCCTTGTGCAGAGGAAGTGCTTAGAGGCCAGCCAGCCTCTCCCTTGCAGGCCCCCCCCCGCGGGGGCCCTGTGCTCTCAGCCTTTGGGGTGTGGGGTGGCTCCCCATGTCCTTAGACACTTGTCTGAGACACACATGGGGCCCAGGAAATCATGGCTTTTAAAAACAGTTAATGATTTGGCTTAAAAAAAAAAAATGAAGAAACAGTACAAAAGGGACGTGGAAAAAGGTGACTCTACCATCCCTGGCCCAATGAGCCCCGTCTCCCCCAGAGGGTCTCTCTGGGGACAGTGACACATCCTCACGTACCTCTTTGCTGCCACACCATCTACAGTTCTACTGTGGCATTTTTCACTTAAGTGTGTGTCTTTGAGAAGGTCTGTGTCACTCCACATTAACTCAATCCATATGTGAGAAGTGACACCCCTCTCCTCCCAAGAAAATTATCCCCCATTCTTTCTGCAAGGTTCAGAGTCCAGACTCTGAAGCTAGGTGACCTAGTTCCAGTCCTGGCTCTGCCACTTAAACGAGCTGTGTGTCCTGGAACAAGTGTCTTAATCCGTCTGTGCGTCCATGTCTTTCTCTGTAAAACAGAGAGTCTGGAGTTGTTTGGTTGAAACTGGTCCTAGTAAGCACTGTGTGTGCTGGCGTTGCTACGACCGTGACTGTGGTGTTATTTGCAGCTGTGTGGTGTTCCGTGGCCCTATATTCCACAGTTGACCTCACCAGTCCCCCACTGGTGGGACATGGGGTTATTCTGGGATTCTGACATGTCAGCAGTGTGGTGGTGACTCTCCTGGATTCACCTTTGCCATGACTGTGTGTCTACAGGGTGGATTCCTAGAAATAAGAGGATGTGTATTTTAGTTTGGAACAGTTGCCAGATCGTGGTCCATAGAGGATGGACCGTGCACACAGCAGTGCTGCTGGCAGGAGCGCCTGTCTCCCCACATCCTTGCCAGGAGGTCGGTTATCAGACTTTCATCTTGGCCTGCCTGAGAGGTGGAAAATGACATCTTTTATGGTTCTGTTTTTCACTTTGGGGGGAGGCTCAGCATCTCTCTTTGAACACCAGGAATGCCTCCTACCCAGGGATGTGCTCCTGTGGGTCTTGTGATTACCGAGGTTGGACGGCACTGTGGTTAACAGCATGGGCCCTGCGCCCTACTGCCTTTCTGAGCCCAACTCACCCATTTACTTACCTGTGTGACCTTGGGCAGGTTACTCAGCCTCCTGGTGCCTCAGTGTTACCCAGAAAATGGGAGATGATAACAGCACATCTATGTCGTACGGTGGTTGTGATGACAGCTTGAGTCTATGTATGTTAAGTGTTTAGATCTGTACTTGTTAATTAGTAAGTGCTATATAAATATTGGTTGGTGAGAACTCTTTATATATTAAGGAAAGCTGTTCCGTGATAGGTTGCAAATATTCCTCCTCAGGTTGCTTCTTGTATGTTGAGGTGGTTTTGTTTCGTGGCCATACGGAATAGTGACTGTTGTCAGGCTGCTGTGCGTGCGTGGGGGAGGCCTCTGGGGTGGTGCTCTGCTCTGTGGCCCACAGACATGTGGGCAGGCAGCGGGAGCCCCTGGCCTTTCCTTTCTTTGAGGGGCAGACGGCTGGCTCTGGGTCTTGCCCTCGCCTGCTGGGCTGTGGTTGGGTGTGCTCTTTCTGGGGAGAGTGGCCATCACAGGGGTCAGGGGACATCCCTGCCCAGCGTGCGCCCTGGGACGGGGGCCTTCCTGAGACCAGCACGCCGTCCAGCCGGTTCCCACAGCTGGGTGACTCACTTCCCGGCCTGGCTGACAGAGCCACCCATAGTGACTTTGGGTGGGTGGACACCTCAGTCAAGGGGAGAGGTCTGCCTCGCTGTGGGGTCATTCAGGACAGTGCCAACCTTTGGCCTTGCTTTTTCGTGACCCAGGCGGGCTTGGTGGGTCTGGGCAGGGACACGTCGATTCTGTGTTTTCCATTCTGGAAGTGTCCCCTGCTTCTCCCGAGTCAGGGGCAGGCCCGGTGTGTGGGAAGAAGGGGGCTGGAGAGGGCAGCTGGCCTCCCCCCGGCTCCCCAGCCCCCGGGAGCCACAGGCACACAATGGAAGCTGAAGGAGGCTCCCTGAGGAAGGGTGGGCTTCCTCCTCAGGGTGGGGCTGGGCATCCCTTCCCGTCTGGGCGCTGTCCAGGAGAGCCCAGCCTGGGGGCGGGGAGTGCCGCGGCTCCCATGGGCGGCTGTGCTCCGGCCCTGGCTGTGGCTTTTGCCTCCTTCTGGAGCCAGGGCGGCCCACTCCAAGGGGTTAACTAGGCCAGTGCCCGCCCGCCCACCTGCCCACCAGCCCACCAGGCCCAGCCCAGGATCACCAGACAGAGCAGGCTCGGCCGAGCCCGGGAGCTGGGATCCTCTTAAGCAAAGCACCTTAGCACCCTGTGGAGGCAGGGCGGCTTCCCGCGGGCCCGGGCACCCGTGCCAGGCTGCTTGGGGCACCTGGCCCCGACACCCGGGCCAGCCCAGTCCCCAGGGCCTGTGGGCGCGCCACTGAGAGACGGAGAGGGCGCCGCTTCATCCCGCCTTCAGGGCTTCGCCTGTCCGCTTGAGGTGTGCAGGTCAGGGTTCACGGCCCCCTTCCGTGGGGGCCGCGTTCACGGTGGAGCGGCCAGGACTCCGGTGCCCGGATGCCAGGCAGAATCACGGGACCTCTCTGTGCCCGTTTCCTCCCCTTAAGTCGGCTGGGACGTCGATGGGACCTGCCCGCTCCTCAGGTTGCGCGGGGAGACTGGTGGGATGGGGTGGCCCCGCTGTGCTCCCTGCAGGCTGGAGGCCCGGTGGGCGCTGCAGGCGTGGCCGAGGCTCGTGCCGGCCCATGGGGCTGGCGCCTCACAAGCTGATGCTGCGGGCGGGGAAGGGACCTTCTGAAGCCAGGGCAGTGGGGGACCCCGAGGCCGGGCCTCTGCGGGCCCGAATCCCACGTGGTGAGGGGAGGTGGGCACGACTCCCCCGGCCCAGCCCTGCTGTGCTCTCCCCCTCAGGCCCTGAACCTCTGGGCTCCGTGCACAGTAGGGCCTGCGGGCAACACGCTTGGTCTCTGCTGGGTGACCCACGGGGTGAAGGGACAGAGATCGGGGGAGGAGAGGGGCCCCAGGGCCCCTGGTCTTTGCTCACTGAGGGCTCGCCGAGGCCCGGGGGGCACCAGGAAGGCTTCAGGGAGGTCTCGGGGGTCCAGGGTGTCAGGCAGCGGGGAGGGCTAGGAGCCCTGAGCCAGTGGGCGGCGGGCCCCGTGGGGTGGCCCCGCGGGAGGGAGGGCGTCTGGCCTGGTGTTTGGAAGCACCCCAGCTGGAGTGGGTTTCGGGGTCCTGTGCGGGGGTCCCATGGGTTCCTGGGCGCAGAGGGCAGTATGCCGTCCCTGATGCACAGGCACCTCCTTTCTGGGGCGGGAGGTTGTGGGGTCCAGGCTGCGCGGGACTCGGGGAGCAGGCGGTACAGGGGACTCCCCTCCCAGCTGGCAGGCCCCTTGTCCCATCCGGCCACGGTTCTGCCAGCCCTGGGTGACTGCTCGGGGACCCTCGGGGGACATGGATGCTGCATCTGTCTCCTGTCCTTGTCATCCAGCCCCTGCCCGTCCTGGCTCGGTGGGTGATCGGAGGCTTTCCTGGGGAGCAGGGGTCCTGTCGGGAGGACAGCCAAGAGCTGGGGGTGCCTGGGCCCCGCCCTGCACTGCCCCTCTCTAGCGGTGTGGCACTTCTGGGCCACTCAAGACAAGGCTGCTCCCGGCGGGTGAATTCGGGAGCCTGTTAAGCATGTCCCCAGAGGTGGCCGTGGTCAGGGTGACGGCAGGTGAGGGAACAGGTGGCCTGGGTGTCACGGGGAGTGGCTGTTCTATCTCCTGGGTTAGTTCTGGGTCCTCATCTCTGGCCCCTCTGCCCGGGAGCCGCCGGCTCTCAGAGCCTCCCTCTGTTGGGATCTCCCTCCTCCTGGTACCCCTCTGTCCCCATTGCCAGCCCCGCTGGGGTTGGTCGCAGTCGTGGGTGCGGCGTGACCAGGGACTTTCTCCCTGCATTATCTCTCCCCACAGCTGGCCTGGGAGGGCGGGGCCTGCGTGCTGGGCTGAGGCAGCTCCCGCCTCTCTCCTGGGTTGGGGGGGGAGGCTGGGCACTTGGGAAGGCTTCTGCGTCCCTGCCGGACACGCCGCTGAGTGAGGGCCTGGGGAAGCAGGGTGGGGCACGCGGCCCAGCCAGCCCCCGGAGCTTTCAGTGTCCGCCTCTCAGCCCTGCTCCCCGGAGCGTCCCTGTCCTGGACCCACAGCCCCTCTGTTGGGGGAACTCTGGAGGCATGGGGGCTTCTCTTTTGTTTTGGATATAAATGTATCTTTTTTATTTACTTTTTTTTGGCTGCGTTGGGTCTTCATTGCCGCACGCGGGCTTCTCACTGTGGTGGCTTCTCTTGTTGCGGAGCACGGGCTCTAGGCGTGCAGGCTTCGGTAGCTGTGGCGCGTGGGCTCAGTAGTTGTGGCACACGGGCTCAGTTGGCTCCGTGGCATGTGGGATCTTTCCGGACCAGGGCTTGAACCCGTGTCCCCTGCATTGGCAAGTGGATTCTCAACCACTGCGCCACCAGGGCAGTCCCGTAGGGGTCTTCTCTTGTTTCAGGGGGCTGACATTTACACCTGGGGTGTCACCCAGTGGCTTTGTGTTCTGCTGGTGTGGGTCTGAGCCCAGGCCCAACCTCCTGGGGGTAGGGTGACTGATCAGGGGTCCTCTGTCCTGCCAGGTCGGGGTGGTGGCCCGCTGCTGGGGATCAAGTCTGTCTGGGCCTCGGGTGCCCTCCCCCAAAGGCCGCTGAGAAATGTCCCTCCTGCAGCCACCTCCCTCCTCCCACCCAGGCTTCCCTCGGGGCTCCCCCCATGCCTTGAGAGCTCCGGGGCCAGCTCACGCACTTGCCCCCTTGCCCCGTGGGGGTTAGAAGCTGGAGCTGCCCGTGAGCCGCGTGCTGGTGGGGAATGGGGACTCGGTGCATTCTGCTGGGCGGCGGAGAGGGGCTGTTCCTGGTCCCCAAGGCCCAGCAGTGTACTGGTGCTGAAGGGGTTTGGGGACTTGCTCCTGGCTGGCAGGGCCCCTCAGTTAGGGAAGACCCCGCCTGGGAAAGGGGAGGGGACTGTCTGCAGGAGAGCAGAGCGGTTAGGACCCCGCCTGCCTGGTTGACTTGGCTTCGCTGGGCTCGGTTTCCTCATCCGTGACCTGGGGATCTCAGGGGCCCCTCCTAGACGGACGCCAGGGCCATAAGTGCGGGAAGGTGTCTGTGCGCTGGCCTGAGCAACGGGCTCCTCAGTCTTGCTGTCGTGGACCGAGCTGTGGATGCCGGTGGCAACCCGAGGCCAAGGGCTGAGCCGGAAGCTGGCCGGCAGTGGGCTGGCGGCGCCAACCTATAATGTTGCTGGCATCTTTGATTCCAGAGCCAGGAGCAGTTTCCGTGGCCTGAGAGTCAAGGCCCTCACACCCTCGCTGTGTCCCTTCTTGGGGGCCTGGGTCCCCCACTAAGTGCTTCTACTTGGCCAGGACTCACCACTCATAGAAGAGCAAGCTGAGCCCTGTCAGAACCTCCGGGCCAGGGCTGACCCTGACCTTGATGGAGACCTGGGTTGCTGAGGGCTGCCCCTGGGAGGCGGGGTCCTTGCTCCACCCCTGACACCTCTCCTGGGTCCTCAGCCCCTTCCCCAGACTTGACAGATGGAGTGATCTGATTGGCCGCTTCTCCAGTCACTCAAGCCCACTTGGCTCTCAGACATCCTCATCTCCTGGCCACTAACGAACTGGCTAAGCCCTGGCATGACAGGCCCCAGGGCTGCCAGGCCAGCCAGTGTCCGCGCTCAATGGCCTCTCCCGCCTGAGCCCAGGCGGTGTGTTGAGGGCAGCTGCAGGTGCCGGGTGCCCGGGTCACACTGGGGCCAAGCCAGGCTTCCCAGACGGCTGCCAGACTGGGGGGCGGGGCGTGCTGCTGCCCACCTCTCACTGCCTCTTCTGTGTCCTGCAGGAGATGGCCAATTCCGTCTACCTGGTCATGGAGGTGAGTCCTGGAGGCCAGCTGTGAGGACGGGGAGGCTGGGCCCTCTCGGCTCTCAGGCCCCTTGTCACCTTGCGGTGAGAAGTTGTTTTCATGTCCGTGGGCTTCGGGCCGCCTCACCGGCGAGCACCCCCATTGACCTCCTCAAGCACGGATTGCGGGGGACGCCTGCCCAGGCTGGAGACAGGGCACCGAGTGCCCAGGGAGCAGGCGCCCTGGGGTAGGGTGGTGGGAGACCCGGGCACGGCGGGAGGGGCTGCCCTGGCCGCTGACCGAGGCGTGTGGCTGGTCTCTTGCAGTATTGTAACGGCGGCGATCTGGCCGACTACCTGCACAGTGAGTGGACACCTGCGGCGGGATGGGCTGCGCCGAGGCTCACCCTGACCCATTCTGAGAGGTGGCCTGGCCTGAACGAGCTTTCCTGGGCCTGATGGCGATGGCGGAGGCTCCCATCCCCCTGGCGCCTGCTGGGAAAGATGCAAGGGGGAGCGGAGCCCCGCTGGGGACACATGCTGCGTCAGAACCACGAGGGATGGCTTCTCAGGGCAGACGTGGTCTGCAAGGGTCACTCTTGAGCGGGGCCCCGTGCGGCCCGCTGTGGATGTGGTGCCCGGCAGGGTCCCGGTGGCCAGTCGGCTGCTCTGCGGGGGCCAGACCTGTCCTGGGCCCCAGTGGAGGCCGGCTCTCCACGGGGGGCGGGCCTTCGCAGGGTCCTGGCGCGGCTGGGGGACCACCGTTGAGGCCGGGCCTGGGGCTCATCGCACAGCCGCTGGCCGTGGTGCATGCCCTGGGCAGCGGGTAGAGGGAGCTGCCGCGAAGTGGCCCTCAGCTGAGAAGGGGCGGGGTGTGCTGGGCAGCAGCGCGGGGCTCGCAGGCTGGGAGCGGACACGGGGCAGCTCAGGGTCAGACGGCGTGGCCGACGGGCCTGGAGGCCGCAGGGAGGGGCGCGGGAGCCATGTGGGGCGGGAGGCCGCCGGCCTGGGGCGCCCGGGCGAGCTGCGCCCCACGGAGCCCGTCTCCCCTCAGCCATGCGGACGCTGAGCGAGGACACCATCCGGCTCTTCCTGCAGCAGATCGCCGGTGCCGTGCGGCTACTGCACAGCAAGGGCATCATCCACCGGGACCTGAAGCCCCAGAACCTCCTGCTGTCCAACCCTGGTGGGCGCCGTGCCACCCCCAGCAACATCCGGGTCAAGATCGGTGAGGTGGCGGCCGGGACCCGGGGAGGCCGGCGGAGGCCCGGGGGCCGCGGCCACCCCTCTCACGCCTCTCCTCGCCCGCAGCCGACTTCGGCTTTGCCCGGTACCTGCAGAGCGACATGATGGCGGCCACGCTCTGCGGCTCCCCCATGTACATGGTAGGTGGGCCTGTTGGAAGGGGGGTCCGCGGTGGGGTTCCCTCCCGTGTCCATCCTGTGGCCTCACTCTGGGTGGCAGCTGTCATGGCTGTACCGTTTCCCGCCACGTCTGTGGCACTCGGCTGGCGTGTGTTACGATTGGCTGGCGCCTGGCTGGAGCCGCACTTCGCTCAGCGCAGGCTCGGCGTCCATTCTCGCGTGGCGCCGACCGCACTGTACCCCCGCAGGCCCCCGAGGTCATCATGTCCCAGCACTACGACGGGAAGGCGGACCTGTGGAGCATCGGTACCATCGTGTACCAGTGCCTGACAGGGAAGGCGCCCTTCCAGGTGAGGCCCCGGCAGAGGGTGTGGCGCGCTCAGCCCTGCAGCCTCCCCTTGCCGGAGTGCCGTGGCCGCCCAGCTCCCCACCGTGCAGTCGCTTCAGGGCCGAGGCCGGAGTCTCCACTGGCTCTGGCGCGTACCTGTGCGTGTCCACATGTGTGTCTGAACCAAGTTTCGTGGCCTCCCTCCTGCCCATTCCAGGGCTGGCGTGACCCACCAAATTGGTACGAGGACCTCAAGCTCTGGGGTACACCCTGCATTTGGAAGGCAGTGGCCTGCCGTGTGGTGGACCCCAGAGGGTCCAGGGCCCCGAGCCCGTGCCGCAGGCCCTCGCGTCCCGTGCTGGCCTCGTGGGCCGACCCGGCAGCTCTCCACTGCCGCCAGCTTGCTCCAAAGCGCCCTCTGCCTGCCCGGTGACCGAGGCTGCCCCCATCCCCGCTCCCCGCACCTCCCTGCCTGCCGTTTCCTGCACGTGAGCAGGCGACTAGCGGAGGGCCGTCCCCCGCTGCCGTGTTGGCCTTGGGAAGGCAGGGACTGTCTTGCTCTCGGCTGTACCCCCCGAGCCTTGAACAGTGCCTGGCACACAGCAGTGCTGAGCGCGTGACACGTGAACAGGCGTGAGGGCGGGGCCCACTTAGGGGGCGAGCTTGTTCTGGGGCCCTTTGCTGGGGTGGGGTGCACGGGCCACATTTTAATTTTAAGAAGCACGTGACCGGTCACACCAGATACCCAGGATGCACCTGCACCAGGTGGGAAGGGGGCCCAGCCAGCATCCTTGCTCTGGGCCCCCCTGGCCCCCCTGTGTGGTCCCCGTGGTTCCACAGCCTGGCTGCGGGGGGAGGGGGCCCCCTTCCTTGGAAGCATGCGAGGGCGCTCAGTGTTTGGACAGACAGGCTGGCAGTGCTGGACCAGGGGCCTCTCGGGTGACAGAGGCTCTGAGCGGCTAGTGGCTGAGAGCAGCAGGGACACTCACACCTGGCCCCCTGGCCCTCACTTCCAGGCCAGCAGCCCCCAGGACCTCCGCCTCTTCTATGAGAAGAACAAGACGCTGGTCCCCCCGTGAGTGCCCCTCCCACCAGACACAGACA
>NW_020172686.1:292880-302598 GCF_003031525.2 Neophocaena asiaeorientalis asiaeorientalis
TCAACGTGGTGCCCTGTGCCCCCAGCATCCCCCGGGAGACCTCGGCCCCGCTGAGACAGCTGCTCCTGTCTCTGCTTCAGCGCAACCACAGAGACCGCATGGACTTCGGTGAGCACCGCGTGGCTGGCCCGCCACCTCGCCCGACAGGCCTGGGGGGTCAGGGCCCTCGGGCTTGTGCCCCTGCCCCCCACGTCCTGCACACCCCACTCCCAGGGGCCCTGTGGTGGCAGTGAGTGGCTTTTCCCGGGGCCCGCAGCTCCTTTCCCAGCAGCGGAGACGGTAAAATCCCCGGTTTTGCAATGGGCAGCACTGCTGGGAAAACCGTGGGCAGGGGGCGTGGATCCGGGCCTGGGCCGCACTGGGGGCGCCAGCTGGGGCTCTGCCTCCCTCCGCTCCTGGAGTGAGGCAGCGGAGACAGGGCCCAGGGGACGGCGGGGCCTGGCCTCAACCCTCCTGAGCCCGGGCCCATCCCTCCTCCTGCAGATGAGTTTTTCCATCACCCCTTCCTTGACTCCAGTGCCGCTGTGAAGAAATGTGAGTCCCCTGAGGGTCTCGGCACTCCCGTGCCCCCCCTTCTCCCTGTGGGCTGCCAGCCCCACCCCGGGAGGTTGGGGGCTACCAGCTCCTCAGCCCTCCTCCAGCCTGTGGTCCCCAGGGGCCCCCGAGGCCAGGGGGTGGGCTCGAGCTCAGCTGACTTGGTGCAGTGGGATTGGAGAGGTGAGGGCGGGCCCTCGCACAGGTCCCCTCCCGGTCCCCGGGTTCCTCTGGGGCGGGGCGGGTCCCGAGCCGGCAGCTGTGCTCGGAGTGGGGTTGACATGGGCAGGGTGGGAGCGGAGCATCCCATGCTGACGGGTGCTGACCCGCGCCCTCTGCCAGCCCCACCCGTGCCCGTGCCCTCGTACCCAAGCTCGGGGTCCGGCAGCAGCTCCAGCAGCAGCTCCACCTCACACCTGGCCTCCCCACCGGTGAGTCACGCGCAGGGCGGCAGGCTGCGGGCTCCTCTCGCCTCGGCTTCGGGGCGTGCAGGCGTCCGCAGGAACCTCGTCGGGCTCCCGCCCCGCCCCGCCCCAGCTCGCGCCTTTATTTCTGCTGTGTCGTCTGGTCTCGTCACACCAGACTCAGAAACGTTCTGCTTGTGAACGTGGCAGAGTTAGAAGCGGGTGGAGGCCTGCTTCAGGGTCCCTGTGTCCCGTCGGTCTCTTCAGCACCGTGTCAGCTCCGCGCCTGCATGTGCACGGG
Organism: Neophocaena asiaeorientalis asiaeorientalis; assembly: GCF_003031525.2. Lineage (NCBI taxonomy): Eukaryota > Metazoa > Chordata > Mammalia > Artiodactyla > Phocoenidae > Neophocaena > Neophocaena asiaeorientalis. Next base: position 294,120 of record NW_020172686.1, read on the forward strand.
CGCGCGGGTGGCCACGGGTGGGGGCCCGGTGTCCTGGGAGCCCACCCGCCCCGCAGCCCGCGTCCCCGTCACAGGGCTGGGGTGAGGTCTGCCGAGGTTGTGCTCGGGGGCGGGGGCGCTGGGGCTTGAACCTCCCTTGGGCCGTCTGTCTGTCCGTCCGTCCTGCCAGGCGGGGGCCAGGGCCAGGCTGGTGGCGGAGAGCACAGCTCGCTCACGCCCGAAGGTGGACCTTCCAGACGCCCCACCTCCCGAGCGCTGTGCAGGGCCACGGGGGGCAGTGGGGGAGTCGCTTGACACGGGGCCTCTGGAGCCTTTGGGGGCCAAGCGGTTCCTCGTGCTGGGCAGCAGGGGGCTCCGTGAGGTGACCACTCCCGTGGGGGGGGTCACCGGAGAAGCAGCGGCCTGAGGGAGGAGAACGTGCAGAGCCTCTGCCTCGTCCCCATGGCCCCCTTCACCCAGGCCCTGGGGCCGGGTCTCAGCGGCCTCCCCTCTGACCCCCAGTCCCTGGGGGAGATGCAGCAGCAGCTCCAGAAGACCCTGACCTCCCCGGCCGAGGCCGCCGGCTTCCTGCAGGGCTCCCGGGACTCGGGCGGCAGCAGCAAGGACTCGTCCTGTGACACTGATGACTTCGTCATGGTCCCGGCCCAGTTTCCAGGTCAGGGGGCCACCAGGCAGGGGTGGGCAGGGAGATCGCTGCAGACATGCCAGACGGAACCCCTAAGAAGGGGCTTCTGGAAGTTACTACCCCAGATCAGCCTGGCCAAAGAGTCAGAGCTGAGTCCTGCCCGCCGCGGAGCGTCCAGGGCGCCTGCTCCGAGGGGGGAGCTGCTGCCCCCCACCCAACCCCGCAGAGCTCTGTTCTCAGGTCCTCAGTTCCCCTCGCCACCCCGAGTGCTGGCACTTCTCTCACGGCCTTGGCCGCCCTGAGACTCCTGAGCCGGGGCCAGGTGGGAGCGGGCCCAGGTGTCCGACGGGCCACCCTGAGCCTGTCGGCTTGGCTCTGCAGGGGAGGAGAGGCCCTGTACCCAGCCACTGGCAGCTCAAGGAGGGCAGCGGGAAGGTGGGGACCCAGCGGTCCTGGAGGAGGGGTGAGGCCCAGATTGGGAGGTGTGGACACCCAGCCTGGGGTTCTCTGAAGGCTGGCGCGTGGGGAGGGTACCAGGGTCTCCGAGTGCCGTGAGGTCCAGACAGGCAAAGGGGGTTGTCAGCGTGAGCGACAGAAGCGGGGACGGGAGAGTGCTGGGCTCGCCGTGGCCTGGGCCCGCCCAGGAAGAGGTGCCTGGGCCCAGCCTCACCCGTGTCCCATCCACAGGTGACCTGGTGGCCGAGGCGGTCGGTGCCAAGCCGCCACCCGACAGCCTGATGTGCAGCGGGTAAGCCCCCAGCCCGAGACCCGCCGGCTCTGCGGGGAGGGCGACGCCTACTCTCAGGCTGTCCCCTGACCTGCCTGGGTCAGACGGTTTGGGAAGTGCCGAGTCTGCTGTGCCCAGTGCAGGACGGAGTCCCAAGGAGGGGCCAGGGTCTGCGCTGGTTTGGCCTGAATGTGAGGCCCTGCCGTCCGCCCTGTCCCCGCCAGGAGCTCACTGGCGGCCTCTGCTGGCCTGGAGAGCCGCGGCCGGACCCCGTCTCCTTCCCCGCCCTGCAGCAGCTCCCTCAGCCCCTCAGGGTAAGCGGGCCCGGGGCGCAGTCAGCATCACAGCGCCCCAGCCCCACTCGTATCCTGCAGGAAACGGTTGTGTCCAGAGGCCCTGCCTTCGTTCAGCCCCGGCAGGGTGCCAGGGCCCTGTGGGTGGTCCAGTGGAAGGAAGGGATGCAGGGTGGGCTTGGGGCCCAGGGGTGGTTACCGGAACCACCAGAGACCAGTGTCGTCGCTCCCTCCCCCACTCCCGAGCTTGTGGGGTGAAGCAGGCAGTGACTCCCAGTGCCAGCGGGAGCTGGCCCAACCTCGCTACTGGCTGGTCCCAGCCAGAAGCCACCTGGATGCAGAGACTGGGGGGCATGGGGTACCAGGGAAGCAGTGCTGGCCATGTGCAGAAACGAGGAAGCAGGTGGCCCGGCGTGGCCTCTGCCCCGGGATGTTAGGGCCTGGGGTTCAGCCCAGCGCCCCAGCCGCGGTGACCCCAGCCTCTCTCCCCACACAGCCGGGCCGGGGCATCCTCCAGCAGCAGGTGCGGGGCCTCGGCCCCCATCCCAGTCCCCACTCAGGTGCAGAACTACCAGCGCATCGAGCAGAGCCTTCAGTCGCCCACCCGGTCCCAGGCGGCGCGGTGAGTGCGGGCCCCCGTGGCCAGGCACATCCTAGAGGACCGTAGCGAGGGCCCCACGCGGCCCACTCGGACGGTGCGGGGCCGTCTCACACGCACGGCTGTGCAGACTGCACACTGCACGACTGTCGGCACTGCCGCTCTGTGGACACACTGGCGCTCAGGCCGTACCGTGAGGCTTTCTGGTAGATGTCAGTGAAGTGTCTCGTGTCCACAAAACTGACTTCGAGTTTTGTACGTTTCGGAAGAGGAGAGGGCACCTTTTTTTGTCATTCACAGAAGCCCCTGTGGGTTGGGGGCTGCCCTGGCAGGGACTGGCGGCTCCCACCGGGTTGTGGCTGCCGGTGAGGCCCGTTACTTGAACGGAGGGGGACAGACACGTGGCATGCTGGTGGCCCTGGCCGGGCGTGGCCGGGGCCCTCACACCCTGTGCCTGCTTGCGTCCGCAGGTCCTCTGCCATCCGCAGGTCAGGCAGCACCAGCCCGCTGGGCTTTGCACGGGCCAGCCTGTCGCCCCCGTCTCACGCCGAGCACGGAGCCGCCCTGTCCAGGAAGTTCTCCCTGGGTGGGGGCCGGCCCTACACGCCGTCTCCCCAGGGTGAGCCTGCACGCCGCTGGTGGACCCAGCCTCGGAGCTGGGACTGGGAGTCTCCACGTGGGGGGCGGGGGAGGGACTCACTCTCTGTCCCACATTGACCTTGGCAACCCCTCTTGCCCCCAAGTCGGAACCATCCCCGAGCGGCCAGGCTGGAGCGGGGCGCCCTCCCCACAAGCAGCTGAGATGCGGGGTGGCAGGTCCCCTCGTCCAGGTAGGTGCAGCTCCGGCCCCGTGGGTGTGCCGGTGGAGCTGGGGAGGGGCGGAGGAGCTGGGCTGACCTCCCTGGGCTGGCCTGTCACTGCTTGGGATAGAGGCCGTTTTCCTGGTTCACAACCGTCATTTCTTACGCATTAAAAGAAGGCAGGAAACTCTGTGAGACTATTTTAACAAGCTTAAGCCTTCAGCTTCCGGAGGCCCACTGTGGGGCTCAGGTCCCACCCCGACCCCGCCGTGCTGTGTGACCTCGCGCAGGTGTCTCAGCTCCTCTGTGCCTGTTTCCTCAGGTGCGCGGTGGAGCGTAGGTGCAGTGCGGCACAGGGGGCCCCGAGGGTAAAGGGAATCCTGAGCAGGCGTGGGGGTCTCTGTGCACTGTCCTGGTCGGTCGTGGGGGCAGGTCCAGGCAGGCCTCGGGACAGCTGTGACTGGGCCCGTCCTGTCCCGCTCTAGGCTCCTCCGCACCTGAGCACTCTCCCCACAGCGCCGGGCTGGGCTGCCGCCTGCACAGTGCCCCGAACCTGTCCGACCTGCGGGTGGTGCGCCCCAAGCTGCCCAAGCCCCCCACGGACCCGCTGGGCGTGGCGTTCGGCCACCCGCAAGCCAGCCCCCCGCAGCCCTCCCACGGGCTGCAGTCCTGCCGGCCCCTGCGCGGCTCGCCCAAGCTGCCCGACTTCCTGCAGCGGAACCCCCTGCCCCCTATTCTGGGCTCCCCGACCAAGGTAACAGGGCCGCGGGCCTCCAGGGGCGTGGGTGCGGAGCGGCTCTGTATGTGCTCGGGCCGCCGGGCTTTCTGCCCGGTGGGATTCCCACAAGACCTGAGGGGCCCCGGAAGCCAGAGGCAGGGCTGGTGTGCAGCAGCGCCTGCCCTCTGTGCTGAGACCTCTGGCACTGGCTGGTGGCTGGATCCGTGTCTCCCCGTTCACGTGTGGGGTGGCCACACCCCCGTGACGAAGACTGGCTCCCAAAGCCAAAACACCTGCTCTCTGGCCCTTGACCGGAAGCGTCCCGACCCTGGCCCAGCATCCAGAGCCCCAGAGAGCCCAGGCTGCCACCATGGGCGCGTTACTTAGCTCATCCCTTGCCTCAGTCTTCCTGTCTGTGAAATGGGGCCAGAACCTGCCGCTACCTCGTGGTGTCTCTGTGAGGGCGTAGGTGCACACGTGCATGGCCTGTGTTGGACGCGTGCGTCTGCGTGTGTCACTGTCCTCCAGCACAGGGTGGAGTCAGCCTTCACACCTTTGCTGTGCAGACCTGGGTCGTAGAAGTTTGGGGTTTTGCGGCGTGGGGCCCTGCAGACTCAGGCCAGCGCTGCTGACCCCGTTGAGATGTTAACGTCACCGCGGCGGGTCGTTCTCAGCACTTAACCTGCCCCTCGTAGGCCGTGCCCGCGTTCGACTTCACCAAGACCCCCAGCTCCCAGAACTTGCTGACTCTCCTGGCCCGGCAGGGCGTGGTGATGACGCCGCCTCGGAACCGGACGCTGCCCGACCTCTCCGAGGCGGGGCCCTTCCAGGGGCAGCAGCTGGGCCCCGGCCTGCGGCCCACCGAGGACACCAAGGGCTCCTTTGGCAGGTGAGTGGGTGGGGACTCCCCTGACGTGGCCTGCGGGAGGAGAGACCCAGCCCTGCCTGCTGTCTGCGGGCACCTCACTCCCTCTTCAACCCCTTCTGAGCCTCAGTTTGTGCGTCTGTTCAATGGGTGACAGTAACTGCCCGGGATGGGTAGGAGGACCGGGTGGCCAGCACAGTCGGAACAGGCTGGGCATGCTGACCAGGCTGTGGGGCCCCCAGACCCTGCCTGGGGGGGCCGGGGGGCCGGCCCTGGGCAGCGGGTGGCCTGGTGCCTGGGTCTCTGGATCCCCTGGGTGGCGCAGGGCACGTGTTCACCACCCTTCACCCTGCAGGTCCCTCAGCGCCGGCCGCCTCACGGATCTGCTCCTTAAGGCTGCCTTTGGGACGCAGGCCCCTGACTCAGGCAGCGTGGACAGCCTGCAGGAAAAGCCCATGGAGACCGGTGCGTGGGGGGCCGCCGGAGAGCACTCTGGGAAGTGGGGGCGCCCGCGGCAGGAAGACCCTGAGCCCCTCCTCTTGCTCTCCCAGGGCCGTCTGCTGGCTTCGGAGGGAACCTGTACCCGGGAGCCCGTGCCGGGGGCGCCGGCAGCCCTTCCCCCGTGGTGTTCACGGTGGGCTCGCCCCCCGGCGGGACCACGCCGCCCCAGGGCCCCCGTGCCACCGTGTTCTCAGGTGAGGACCGTCGCTGGCCTCACGGCTGCGGCGGATCAGCGGCCCGCACCGTCCGTCAGGAAGCGGGAGGGGCCCTCGCTGTAGAGTCAGGAGCTGAGCCAGGCGCTACCCTCACGCGAGGCCCTGGGAGGGTCCTCCTTGGAGGCTCGGGGGCACGGCTCCCACAGGCAGGCCCCTGAAGCCCCGGCCCTGGACTCCGGGGTGCCCCTGCAGTGGGCGGGGGCCCGGGAGGGGTGGGGACCGGCTCTGTGTCACGGAGCGGCGGAGGCCTGACGGGGCGGGCGGGGGGCCCTCTCCCCACAGGGGGCCCCTCCAGCCCCCTCGGCTCGGCAGGCTCCTCCTCCGCCCGTCACCTGGCGCCCGGGGCCTACGGCGAGGCCCCCCTCGAGGTACCCGCCCCCAGCCACTGCCGCAGCTTTGCCGACCCCGTTGCCGCCAACCTGGAGGGGGCTGTGACCTTCGAGGCCCCCGACCTGCCCGAGGAGACCCTCATGGAGGTGAGGGCCGGGCGGGGGCAGGCGCCTGGCCCAGCGTGGCGTCCGGGCGGGGCTGGTGGCGGTGCCGAGGTGCGTCCCTCAGTGGCCCCGTCTCCCCAGCAAGAGCACACGGAGATCCTGCACAGCCTGCGCTTCACGCTCGACTTCGTCCAGCACGTCCTGGAGATCGCGGCCCTGAAGGGCAGTGCCAGCGAGGCGGCCGGGGGGCCCGAGTACCAGCTGCAGGAGAGCGTGGTGGCCGACCAGATCAGCCAGCTGAGCCGCGAGTGGAGGTGGGTGTGCCCGGCGGCCCCGCGGGGAGGCAGCGGGAGTGTGGGCTCCGCCCCTGACGCGTCCTTGCCGCCCTCCAGCTTCGCGGAGCAGCTGGTGCTCTACCTGAAGGCGGCCGAGCTCCTCTCCTCGGGCCTGCAGACCGCCATCGACCAGATCCGGGCCGGCAAGCTCTGCCTGTCGTCCACCGTGAAGCAGGGTGAGGGCAGCCTCGGCCGGTGGTGGTGGCGGTGGCGGCGGCGGCGGCAGCAGCGTTCGGGGCGTGAGACCCTGAGCTCACGGCAAGGGAGTCGGGGAGGGAGGGATAGCTATCTCTGGGAGAAGGTCAGTGAGGAAGAGGTGACGAGGGAGGCCTTCCTGAGGAGGTTACCTGGTGCAGGCCCAGCCCGGGGAAGGATAGTGGGGGCGGGGGGCAGGTGCAAAGGCCCTGCGGCAGGGCCCCCATGGGCCTGGGGCGGGAAGGCGCAGCGTGAGTTGCTGGGCAGAGCACCTAGGAAGTGGGGTCGGACAGCGCCCCGGGGACGGAGTGAGGGGCTTTTGCCCGCTGGTCGCGTGGGTTCCCTTGCTGGGGGCCGGCCTGAGCTGCTGGGGCGCCTCCCACAGTGGTGCGGAAGCTGAACGAGCTGTACAAGACGAGTGTGGTGTCCTGCCAAGGCCTCAGCCTGCGGCTGCAGCGCTTCTTCCTAGACAAGCAGCGGCTCCTCGACCGCATCCAGAGCGTCGCCGCCGAGAAGCTCATCTTCAGCCACGCGGTGCAGACGGTACGCCAGGCAGGGCCCACGTGGGGCCGGACCGGGAGAGCGGGCTGTGGAGCCGGCAGGGGCGGGTTGATGGCCACAGCTCCGCCGGATTTCAGGGGGCATCACTCCCGGGGTGGGAAGTTCCACTACGCTGTCCCCTCAGCCAGCAAATGTCACCCGGGCCCCTCCAGCCCTGGTGGGGAGCCGGGAGCTCACCTGGGCTTCCGCCTCGCTGTGAGGCTCCACGGCCCAGGCGTGTCCCTCCCTGAAACTCAGGTTTCTTACCTGGAAAATGGGGAACCTGGTTTTCAAGGCTCTTAGCAGGTGAGTTGGTTCCTTCTTCTCTAGAGGGAACCAACGCAGGCAGCCCAGCTGGGAGCTACGGCATGAAGGCAAGAGGGGCTTGGAGGGGCCCTGCTCAGTGCTCTGCGTCTGTTGCTTTGGGGTCCTTGTGCCCAAAAAGCACTGCTTCTGAGGCAATGCCTGTTTTTGAGAAAATTCACTCGTGCAGTAAAAACACAGCCCGAAGAGACGTTCGGGAACAGTCGGCCTCCTTGTCCCCGAGCTCCCCCTCCCCCAGGGGTGACCATCACTGACATGACCGGGACCGAGGGAGTGCTCTGCCCGGTGCAGGTGGCCGGTCGCCTGCCCTGTAACCCCGGCTGCCTGCGGCGAGCAAGCCTCTGTCGAGACTGCGCGTGACCCGGCGGCGGCCACAGCGTGCTGCCCCGTGGCTCGTGCGGCCGTCAGCCCTGGGTCCCCCGTCTCTGTGGAAGGCAGCTGGGCTCAGCCTCCGCCCTCACCCGGCAGGTGCAGTCGGCCGCCCTGGACGAGATGTTCCACCGCCGGGAGGACTGTGTCCAGCGCTACCACAAGGCCCTGCTGCTCATGGAGGGGCTGCAGCAGATCCTCTCGGACCAGGCGGACGTGGAGAACATCGCCAAGTGTCAGTGTCCGCTGGGCCCCTGGGAGCGGGGGCGGGAGGGGGCAGCCGCTGCCCGCTCACCGTGGTGCCCGCCCCCCTCCCTCCCTCGCTCCAGGCAAGCTGTGCATCGAGCGGAGACTCTCGGCCCTGCTGACCGGCATCTGTGCCTGACCTCCTGGAGGCCCGGCCCACGGCGCCCAAGGGGCCTGGACCTTCACTGCCGATCCATGGGGTGGGGAGCAGCGTGCTGGCCGGACTCGAAGGGACAAGCCCACGGCCGTGACACCACTCGCTGGTGCCGGGGAAAGGACCGTGGCTCCCCACCCAGCGTCCGGAGCCAGGCCTCAGGCTGCGTCTCTGTCTCCTGGGCTCCGCGGCCGTGGACTTCAGGGCGCTGGAGGGCCCCGCACAGAACCTCAACGTAGGCCAGTCCCCTGGCCTGGCTGACGGGCAGAACTCCCCGCCCAGCCGGCAATCTGAACTTCTCTCCCGCCCGCTTCTCTCCGCGGGCGACCTCCGGGCTGTGGGGTGAGCGCCGCCCACCCACCTCGATGGCAGGTGGGGATGTGTGGGCATCCCCCGTCCCCGCCCAGACCCCAGGGCTGTCTCGCTGAGGACGAGCAGAGGCCCCGAGACCGTGATGCCCACTCAAGCCAAAGCCGCCAGGCCTGCCCGGCGGATCCACCCAGCAAAAGGTGTGTCCTCCTGGCTCCCACCCCTCCCTCC
>NW_020172686.1:302635-309123 GCF_003031525.2 Neophocaena asiaeorientalis asiaeorientalis
TTTATGCAGGTGGACTGGACCCGGGGCTGCCGCTCGGCCCCGGCTGTTGCACCACCAGGCACGTGTACACACCCGTAATCACATGTCCGTGTGCAGACAGCTCCGCGAGCGCGTGTGCTGTGCCTGCCGCCCGGGTCGCTCTCGAGGCAAAGCAGCCGTCTTATTTAAATGTTCTTTTAGGGACGGACAGTACGAAGCACTGAGCTTCCAAGACCCAGCACAGACGTTGTTGCCGTCTTTCACACTTAACTCCTAAGATGTGTCTTATATTCTGCAGCTCTTTTTCATTTTTCTTTTTTTTTAAAAGAAGAAAACTCGTATGAGTTGACGTTTTGTTCCGAAAGGACGGGGGCAGGATCGGGGCAGCCTTGGCAGCGATGCTGAGACCCCGGGCGCCGGTGGCGCTGGGCGCGTGTGGTCTGCGCGTGGCCGTCCGCCCTCCCGCCTGTAGGGCGGCCCTACCCCTGCCCTTGCTCCCTGCCTGAAGATGGCGGGCAGCTGAGGACTGCTTTTGTGCGTAAACCTACCTGTCCAGCTCTCACAGGAGGTTTTGATGTCAAGCCCTCTGTCCCCTCACCAGGTCCTGGCTGCCATGGGGGGCCGGCGGGGAGGCCACCTTCCAGGCTCGGGGGGGGGGGGTCCCTTTTCTGGTCTGCCCGGCTCTGCCTAGCTCCTCTCGAACGTGTCCTCAAGGATGCAGAGGGAGCCGCCCCAGCCCAGCCCCGCCGGCGCTGAGGTTTCACCACAGGCCTAGGCGAAGACCCCACGTGTTTCTCTCTTGCGATACTTGAAATCTTGCCTCTGTGCTTGGACCCAGAAGAAGAGCAGCCCTGGGACTCGTTTCTGTCTCCTCACCGGTGGCTTGAGCTTCTCCTCCCGCGCAGAAAATGTCCGTATTTATTGCTTTACGGTTGGCTGGAACCGGGGCCTCTGGGGGGCCGGCGCCGTGGGAGGGGCCCCTTGGGCTCTGTCCGCGGGCGACCTCCGGGCTGTGGGGTGAGCGCCGCCCACCCAGCCTGTCCTCCACAGCACAGCTCTCCGCCCTTGGTCTACCTTACAAGACGTTTGTGTCACCCGCCCCCACCCCCACCCCCACCCCTTGCGTTAAGTTGTGTAACGTCAGTTTAAGGAAATAAACCTCTGGAGTTGTTGGGCTGCTGTTACTGATGGTTGGTCACGGCCTACCCTTCTCCCGTCACCTCCTTTCTCGGACTACACGCCCCGCCCCCCCATGTCCTGCAGCAGCAGCTGGAGTTTGGAGGTCAGGTTCGGGGCAAGGCTGGGAGCTCAGTCCTCCAGGGGTTCACCGGGTGCCAGACCTTGACAGCAGCCGCGTCACTTCCGTCCCCACCCACGGCGCAGGAGGGTCCCCCGCTCCGCCTCTGGGTGGGTGTGAGAGGCCGTGGTTTTGATGTGCATGCCCCCGATGGTTAGTGACCTCAGGTATCTCTTCATGTGTCTGTCAGCAATTTCTAGATCATTTGTGGAGAAATATCCACTCACGTCCTTTGCCCGCGTTTGAATTGGATGCTTTCTCTTTTTGTTGTTGAGTGGTAAGGTTTCCATGTATTAGACTACGTGTTGTTTTTTATTTATCTGTTTTTAAGTTTTTTTTTTATAAATTTATTTTTCTGGCTGCATCGGGTCTTCGTTGCTGTGCGCGGGCTTTCTCTAGTTGCGGCGAGCAGGGGCTACTCTTCATTGCGGTGCACGGGCTTCTCATTGCGGTGGCTTCTCTTGTGGAGCACAGGCTCTAGGCTCGCAGGGTCAGTAGTTGTGGCACGCGTGCTCAGTACTTGTGGCTTGCGGGCTCTAGAGCGCAGGCTCAGTAGTTGCGGTGCACGGACTTAGTTACTCCGCGGCATGCGGGATCTTCCCGGACCAGGGCTCGAACCCGTGTCCCCTGCATTGGCAGGCGGATTCTCAACCACTGCGCCACCAGGGAAGCCCTACATATTGTTTTAATAGGCTAAAAGTATCTCATTAAGTTACCAAAAAGGCTAACCGCAATGTGAAACGAAAGTTCGCGGAGGGGTAGTGATAGAGGAAGTGGAAGGTGGGGCCTCAAAAGGCTAGGTCCCAGCAGGGCTGCTCCAGTCTGCCTTCCTGGAGTGCGTGCTCCGGGCTCTGCAGACAGGAAGGGCCGTGCCTGGTGGAGATGCAGCCCCTTCCGCTCTGTGGGGCTCCCGGTATGTTGCACAAAGAAATGCCGAAAGAGGATTAAGACAGCCGTGGCATTTTGTTGTCAAATTAATAGACTTCATTTCTTACAGCGGTTTTAGGTTTACAGAAAAATTGTGCAGAAAGTACAGAGTTCCCAAATACTCCCTCTCCCCCTGCCACCCACTTTACTTCTCCTGTTAACACCTTGCACGGGTGGGATTCATCTGTCACAACTGGTAAACCTACACTGACACGTCAGCATCACCCAGAGTCCATGTTTACGTTGTGATTCGCTCTTGGTGCCCGTGCTGTGGGTTGGGACACACATACGATGACCTGTACCGTTTCAGTGCCATGCAGAGTAGTTTCACTGCCCTGAATATCCTCTGTGCTCTGTGTTCACTCCCCTGACTTTAACCCCTGTCCCTTTACTGTCTCCGTAGCTTCGCCTCTTCCACAATGCTGGAATCACACAGTGTAGCCTTTTCAGGTTGACTTCTTCTGGGTCTTCCCATGGCTCGATGGCTCATTTCTTTTCAATGCTGAATGATACTCCCCTGTCTGGGGGTACTGAGTTTATGTATCCATTTTCCTACTGAAGGATATCCTCTTGCTCCCCAGTCTTGGAATTCATGGGTAGCGCTGCTGTAAACACCCTGTGTAGGAGCCTGACAGTAAGGAGGGCCCAGGAGGGCTGGCTGGGCCGGGGGTGCAGCGGGCACACGGGAGGGACCGGCTCCCCACTTCCTGCGGGGCTCACGTTGCTCTGCGTGCTCCTGGCACGCTCACAGGGGGCCTTCGGCCAGGAGGTCCGGCTCAGGTGCCTGCCCCACTTCTAACTGCCCCCTGGGCACCTGTCCCAGCCTCACAGGCCTCAGTTTGTTCTCCGTAGATCAGAGTCCAGCTCGGTGCCACCACGGCCAGTTTGCAGGGAGGCCCCTCGGTGGTCTTTTCCTCTCATTCTCTCACCTGACACAGGACCTCAGAGCACGGCCCCAAGCTTCCATCCTCCCCACCTGCTGGCCCGCGGCACAGCCTGGGGTCTTGGGCCTGCCCCAGAGACTGCCCTCACCCGGCCTGGGTTTCTCTTCAAGCACCGGGAGCTTCCTGGTTCACACGGGCAGGGGGAGATGGACTGCTTCCCGGGGCACAACCCGAAGTCCCATCATCCAGTCTCAACTGCCTTCCTCGGCGGCTCTAGTTCCAGCCGTCACGGTTGCCCAGGTCGTGCGCTTACACGGATGGTTCAGCCTGGGCCCCGTGTCCACCTCCATGTGCCAGAGCGGGCCCAGGCCTCCAGAGCTGCAGAGGCCGAGGGCGGGGAAGGAGTGTCCCCCGACAAAGGAGTCTCTATGGTAAGGGGTGCTCTGTGATGGTAGGTACTGTGTGACGGGGTTCTCTGGGTGAAGGTAGGGTGCTCTGTTGTGGGGTGCTCTGTGTGAAGGTGCCCTGATGCTTCCTAAGGCTGCTCAGCCACCTGAGTTCCCCAGACCACACGTGACCTTGACCTTTCCTCATGCCTGGAACCCTGGGGCAGCTCTTTCTTCCCTTCCTCAGAGGGGTGGGCTGTCCTGGGGGATTGTTTAGCACAGGTGAGCTGTGCCCTTCTGCCTGCCTGAGCTCTTTTCCAACTAGGCCTGACTTTTCCACCTAGGAGTCTGAGTAGAATTTGGTCCAGGAGAGAATCCATGTCAGCAGCCACGGATCCACTTTCTTTCTTGTGGATTCGCTTGTTCTGGACATTTCATATACAGGTGACCTGTGAGCAACGTGGTGGTTAGGGGCACAGACACCCCCCACCCCGCACGCAGTCGAAAATCCACATATAACTTGACAGCTGGCTCTCTGTGTCCGTGGTTACGCATCTGGATTCAGCCATTGGCAGACTTAGTAGTCCTGCACTTTGTATTTAGTGAAACAAATTCTGTATAGGTGGAGCCGTGCATTCAACCCTGCGTTGCTCGAGGGTCAGCTGTGCATGGAATCATACACGCACGACGTGGCCTTCTGCGCCTGGCTTCTCCACTGAATGTGTTTTCAAGGTTCACCCCCAGCCGTAGCATGCGTCAGTACTTCTGAGTCGTTTTCACACAGCATTTAACACTTGATCACACACTCTCTTGCTGTTGGTCCGTCATTGTCTATCCCCACTAGAGTGGAAGCTTCCCGAGGGCACGGGTTTTGCTCCTAGTCTGTTCGCAGCCTCTGCAGGCGCTGGGAACCTAGTAGGTGCTCGGAAAATAGCTACTGACCGAGTGGCCGTCTCAGGGAGGTCTGAGTCCCGTGCTGCCAGCCGCACTTCCTTCCACCTTCTGCGGGCTGTCGCTCGCTCCCGCCAGCTGTGGTGACATCTGTGCCGCCTCCCAAACCCCATGTGTGGGCGAGTTTCCCATCTGTCTTCTACCAGCTTCCAGGAGGTCCTCACTCCCTGGAGCTCTCACACAGGGGGCTCCAGCATGACCTAGTCTCTCCCTGGCATTTGGGCCCCTCTCCGTGCCTCAGCTTCCTCATCTGTAAAATGGGGACGAGAGAACCTTCCTCAAGGCTTCATGAGGATTGAATAAGCTAACAGGCATCAAGCCACTAGAGCAGCACCTGGCACTGGCACGTGGCAAGTGTTTTCTTATGAGAGGTTTGTGGGAAGGCGCTGGTCTGCACACCGTTGAAAGACAGGCTGTCATTCCAGATGGCGGGACTGGTGCCGTGTGGCTTCCGGCCATGGGCTCAGCCTCTCTGTCCCTCGGGTTCCTCTTCAGTAACGTGCTTGCTCTTACCGTGCTTGTTCCCTAAGGCGGGCGAAAGGACCGAATGAGCTAACACTTGCAACACGGAACAGAGCCTGGGGGCGTAGTTGTTAGGACGATTTGTTCGCCCTAAGAGGGCGCATCCACGTCGGCCTCAAACCACCCCCGAGTTGGCAGCGGGGAACCGGGCTCCCGGCGCCAGGCCCCGCCCTCCCCGCCCCGAAGCCCCGCTCAGTCCCGCCCCTGACACCAAGCTCCGCCCCAAGCCGCCTCGGCCCGCCTCGCCCAGAAGTACTTTTGTCCACGTCCGGCTGCCGTCCGGCCGCGCGCTCCGCTTCCGCCTTCGCCCACGTGGTCCGGCTCCGGCTCAGTCCGCCGCTCTGTGAGTGGGGCCGGGTCGGGGCGCGCCCCGCTAGTCCCGGCGTGGGTGGCCGGGGTCTCCCCAATTCCCGAGGGAGAGCCGGCTGGGCGAGGCGAGAGGACGAGGGGGGAGCAGGAGGGACTGGGGAGGTCAGAGGTCAGCTTGGAGGTCAGGGACGACTTAGGTTATCCGCGGGCGGGGCTGGAGCGTGAGAGGGTCCCGGGAAGGTTAGAGTTCTCAAGGGGTGGGGCTGGAGCGTGGCCGTGGTCGGAGTTAAGGAGGGGCGGGCTGGTGTGTAGGGGCCCCGGGGAGGTTAGGGGTCTAGAGGACCCGGGTGGGTGCGTACCGGGGGAGGTCAGGGGTCGGGCGCGTGCCCCCCCCCCGCCCCTCCCGGGCCTGCATGGGGCTCCCCAGCCTGCGGGCGGCGGCCTGGGCCCTGAGGAGAGCCTGCGGACCGTGGACCCCGCGCCTGGGACCGCGCCTCCTCTGGTAATGACAGTGCACTTGTCCGTGACCCCAGGGTAGCACGCTGACCCCCACTGAGCCCGACTGCATGCCCGGCGAGCACCAGCCCTCTTCGCATAAAGTGCTGTCACTGCTCCATTTCTTGGACAGTGAAACCGAGGTCAAGTTGGTGGTTGGGCAAGATCTACAGTTAGCGCGCAGCTGGGATCTGGACTCGGTGGTCAGCCCAGGGTGTTTACTGGACCAGGCTGCCACCGTCAGCCTTTCACTGGGCCGCTTCCTTCTGTGTTTTGCTCACACCCCACCCCCCCTCGCCACCGTGTCTTTTCAGTTTGCCCCCCATGGCAGGGAATGGGGAGGCCCCCGTGCCCGTGGGGACCAAGCAGGAGCAGGACAGGAAGGTCCGGCGTGGCTGGCAGGGCGCGGCCAGGATCTGGGAGGAGACAGAGCAGCAGGCGAAAAGGCTCAGGAGCAGCGAGGGTGGAGGGCAGCACAGGAAGCTGCCCAAGCGCAAGGTCGTGCTGCTCGTGGCCTATTCCGGGAAGGGCTACCACGGCATGCAGGTGAGGGCGCCCGCGGGCTGGGCCGGTGTGCTTGGGGCAGGGACCTCGGAGCGACAGTTACCCAGTGAGCCATCTTGGGAAGTGGCAGAAAGAGGGGTCTCGTTCTTCACCTCCTTTATCGCGTGGGTCCCATCAGGCAAGATTTAGATTCAGATTGAAGCAGCTTTGAGCCCTGTTTCATCCATGCATTGC
>NW_020172686.1:309206-327064 GCF_003031525.2 Neophocaena asiaeorientalis asiaeorientalis
CCTGCCGATGACCAGGGGCGGCAAGTGACTAGAACTCTCAGTCCGTCGTTTCCTCATCTTTACGATCGCAGTGCTGACTTTACAGGGCAGGAAGAGTCATTGGGCTGACCGATGCCGCACACTAGAAGTGGGACAGCGCCAGGGATGCTCAGAAGAGACAGCTGTTACTCTTTGTTAGACACGTGAAGGTGACGGTTGAGGGTACGCAGGCTCGTGAGAGCTCCCAGCCCAGCCCAGCCCCGTGACCCTTTCCTGAAAGGCACAAGAGCCCCGGCGACCCAGCAGGTGCACGCAGAGTTTCTTCTCGTCCCTTGTGGTCAGCGGTGCGGCTCTTACACTTTGGTGCCTCGTTCTTTAAACTTCTTGGAGGAATTCACTGCTGTGTAGAGTATCTCACTGAAGCGGAAGTTTAAGAAAACAGTGCCCAACCTTACGAGGTGCTGTGGTCACCTTTACTGTAAATAATAGTAGTAATGAGATACTTTGTATCCTATTTTAGTATTTTTCATTAAGTATAGGGTTGCACCCGTGAAACCAATTTGATGACCTTTGATGACCACCGGTAGATGGTGACAATAGTGGAAGCGGTGCTTCGGTCTCACTTAGTGGAACAAGTAAACCACCTCCGCTGCTCTTTGCCGATGTTTAAATGCTTTTCTGCTTGAGGGTGACTGATTACGTGTGTTGTTGCCTTATGCACTGTCTTGAGAATTTTGCCTGTGTCTCATCATCTTCTGTTTGCCTCAGTTTCCCCATTAGGGGAATGGAGGGGGGGTAGGGCATGACGGTAGCTCACAGGGTGACAGAAGGACACAGCGGGATGTGGGGAAGGGTGGTTATCCCCGTTTCTTAATATCCATTCCGATCGCTGGAGGAGCATTTATAGCTTCTTGCTGAGTAAAGGGATTGGACTTAAGCTGCAGTGGGGACCGGGAGGTAGACTTTGGGAAGGACCCGCCCACTGTGGTGCGTCTTGGCGACGTACTTGTCGCCCTGTGTCCCTTGCTTTGCAGAGATTTTCTTTGACGTCAGGGTGGTGGTCTCACTGATGTCACAGGGTCCTGCAGGCCCTGGACTGTGATTATACTGCATCCGCACCCACTAGGTGCTGGCAGCACCCTGGGGTGGCTTCCTCCTCCAGCAGGGGCGCCTGCCTCCCTGTAGTGACGCAGGAGGGCCTGCTCCCTGCTGTGGTGAGGGAGGGGAGACCCTGGGGTGATGAGGGAGGGGAGTCCCTCTTTGGCCGGGTGCAGCAGACAGATGGGTCTCCAGCAGGAGGGTGCGGGTCTCACATCTGACAGGTAGGGGGAAATGATGTCTTAGGTGATGCCCAGTGTCAGCTGCCCAGGGTGGGAAGTTTCTAGACTGTGGATACCCACAGGTGGCTTTCCTGCTTCCCGTGGGTCGGGGGACGAGCTGCAGGGTCTCTCCATGCCCACGGGTGCGGTCCCCACCTGCCGGGTGCGGGCACAACGCACATGCCCCTACCTGGATCAGCCATGGCCCGGGGCCCCTACTGTGGGTAGTGATTGAGTGAAAAACAAGTTTTCTTCTTCTCTTTTCCTCAGAGGAATGTTGGGTCCTCGAAATTCAAGACCATCGAAGATGACCTGGTGTCTGCCCTGGTCCGGTCGGGTTGTATTCCTGAGAATCACGGGGAGGACATGCGGAAGATGTCCTTCCAACGCTGCGCCCGGACGGACAAGGTAGGTGCTGTCCCCACATCCCCTGCAGGTGCAGGCAGCACTGAAGCCGCCGGTCTGTGGTTTGTGTTTGTCCTCGTCCCACTTTCCATCTTAGCGCCTTTATCTCTCAAGATTCTCTTGGTTACAAATGACAGATGCACAGCTCAGACTAGTGTAAGTGGAAAGAAAGTTGTTGCCTCGTGTGGCCAAGAAACTGGGGCATTTCCGGCCCAGGTGTGGCTGGACCTAGGTGCTCAGGGCCACAGGGTCTGGCGTCCTCTCTGTCTGTGCTTTCTCCTCTGTCGCTCCTGTGGGTGGCACGGTGGCCACAACATCTGCCTTAGATCCATCCATCTCAGGCTCGCGATACAAGTAGGACCGCGTGGCCGCAGAGGCCCACCATGCGTGTGATGTTAAACTTCCCAGGAGCCACAGCTAAAAGGGAGAAGGAAACAGGTGACGCTGGGTTTTGTTATCAGTTTTATTTAACTTAGTGTGTCCAAGGTAGTCGCCTTTCAACGTGTAACCAACATAAAAAGCGATGAACGGGAACTAGTTTCCATTGTGCGTGTGTGAGCGCCAAGTCTTTGGAACCCCGTGGGAGTTGCACGCTCAGGAGTCTCGGGTGGCCGTGACCCAGCACTGTCCATTCATGCTCATGAGATTGAGTCCTGCTGTCTGGTTGGCTCTCCCACCGTCCCAGGCCAGTCGCTGGCTGGTCCCACCCTGGCACATTCCCAGGTGTGGGGCTGGTGCGAGCAGGGGCTCCCCACAAAGGAATGGAGGGTGTCGCCGAGGCAGGTGGGACAACCAGCCATGGAGAACGTGAAGCTCTCCCCCAGGAGATAAAAAACCCAAAGTGCCCGTGCACCTTTGAGCCTGCTCTCTCAGACCTGGGCCCTGAATCATCTCTCTGGCCACCTAAGGTCACTGGGAGTCTGTGGTATACGTAGCTTTTTGCAGGTCAGGGTCCCGGGAATCTGAATAACGTTGAGTTTCAAAGGTACAGCGTCCCCTGGGATCCACAGGCCCAGGCCAGAGCCCCGGAACCAGAGCTACCGCACAGACAGCTAAGAACAAAAACAGGCGCCTGGCAGTCTCGTGGGTGACCCAGTCACGTGTTCTTCGGTCCAGTAAAGAGTACCGGGGCTCTCCGCGGCGTTGTTTTCTGTTTAGCTTTCCCACTTACAGCTCTCTGGTTGTTTTCAAGGCAGAAGAAAAGTAAACATTTACCCGAGCTAATGAAGACAGCATTTCCACATACAGGGCTAGCATTTATTTCAGTTTTCACTGTTATTAGAGATGGTTTTATTCGAATATGTTTTCCTTCTTACATTTTGGGAAATCTAGAAAACCTTTGATACTAACATCCCCATGGATGAACAAATGAATATTTTGTTAGTTTTTGTTTCATATTAAAAAAAAAAGTTTCAAGGAGCTGTAACTCACTCCCACATATTTTGCCCATTTAAAGGTACATTCGTTGATTCTAGTCCTTTCTCACGGTTGTGCAGCCATCACCACAGCCAAGCTTAGAACATTTTCATCATCCCCAAAACTTCCCTGTACCCTTTAGTCATCACCCACTCTCCACTAGCATATGCAGAAAATTCTCATTTCAGCGTGTAATCAGGGCTTCCCTGGTGGCACAGTGGTTAGGGATCCACCTGCCAGTGTAGGGGACACGGGTTCGAGCCCTGGTCCGGGAGGATCCCGCATGACGCAGAGCAGCTAGGCCCGTGAGCCACAACTACTGAACCCCGCGCGCCTAGAGAGCCCATGTTCTGC
Source organism: Neophocaena asiaeorientalis asiaeorientalis (assembly GCF_003031525.2). Classification (NCBI taxonomy): domain Eukaryota; kingdom Metazoa; phylum Chordata; class Mammalia; order Artiodactyla; family Phocoenidae; genus Neophocaena; species Neophocaena asiaeorientalis. Next base: position 312,680 of record NW_020172686.1, read on the forward strand.
AACAGGAGAAGCCACCGCGATGAGAAGCCCGCGCACCGCAACAAAGACCCAACACAGCCAAAAATTTTAAAAAACCCCAAAAAACATGTAATCAATATAAAAAGGTTAGCAATGAGGTGTATTTCCGTTCCTTTTTCGTGTACTGAGACTTTGAGACCTCATTTCAGAACAGCCATTTTATGCCCTCAGTAGCCACTCGTGGCCAGATGCCTCTGTGTTGGAGGGTGTCTGCCTGGTGGACAGTGGATTCGGCCTGTGTTCCATCTCACCAGTTTATTTTTTGTCTTTCTTCTTTTTTACAAAAATCTCTCCAACCTTTTATTTGGAAAAACTTCAGACCTCCGGAAGTCCCAGGAACAATGCCTGAACACCCTTGGTCTTCCCCTGGACTCGGCAGTGTTAAACGTTTGCCATATTTGTTTTCCTTTTTGTGCCTTTGAATGGAACCATCTGAGAGGAAGTTGCAGACGTCATCACCCTTCACCCCAAAATACGTCGCGTGAGCCGTGGCATCCTCTGGCGACTGCTCGGTGTCGCTGTCACCCTTGGGAAATTGAACGCTGGCGCACCGTTTCTTATTGATCCGGTGTCTAACCCAGGGTTGATGGTTCCATTCAGCTGTCATGTCTTTTGAGTTTCCTTCATTTTTTTTTAATTAAAAAATTTTTTTTTCTATTTCTTTTATTATTTCTTTTATTTATTTTTTTGGCTGTGTTGGGTCTTCGTTGCTGCGCGCAGGCTTTCTCTAGTTGCGGCGAGCGACCTTTAAAATGGTCTCGTCACCTCCTTTCTGTCCTTCCTGACGTGATGTTCTGGATGGTTCAGGCCAGTTATTTTGACGACTGTCCTCAATCTGTATTTGTCTGATTGTTCTCATGACTAGATACAGAGTAAAGAAGGTTTTCGGCAGGAGTGTTACACGGTACTCTGTCTTCTTTGCTTACATTGAAAAAAATCTTTTTAGAAAGTATGATTGTAGTAAACAGAAAGGTGCATACAGTATAAAGTGAAACGGGTGATTCTGCGGTGAGCGCCTGGATAATCTCCACTCAGGTCAGCACGTGGGTCTCTGCCCGTGTCCCAGGAGCCCCCTCCTCGTCCACCTTCCGAACAACACCGCTCCCCTCCCCCAGACCTTACTGCCGTATTGCCTTTTATGAAAACTTGCTTTTAGGAAAAAGGTGTAACGTACAAATGGTGATCTGTGCTCTTCTTGAGTGCGGAGCTTGCTCAGTTTACCTGTGTCACTAGCACCCCATCCCCACAGGATACCTGCTGCTGTGACTTAGATGGTGGCCTTGCTCAGCTCCAGAGTTCTGTCACCTCTTAAGTTGCATTTTCTTTTTTCCTAAGTCCTTGAGAGTCACATCCAGGGTGGGACTTTATCTCCTATCTGCAGGATTTCATGTATTTGTTCCCGTGTTTTGTTGGGCTCTGAAGTTCACTTGGAATATTTTATAAGTTATGTGGCACTCACTCCCTTGGTATATAGAGCACTGTTCTTGTATCTGGTTATTCCCTTCAGATGCACTTCTAAAAGCAGAATTCCTCCACGGACAGATGTAGCGTGCGTGTGGTCCTTCTCCTGAAGAGACCAGCTTGCAGGGTGTCGCGCTCCAAGTGCAAGGCCCAGCTGGCCCTCCCATGTCTGCTTCCTTTGCAGGGTGTGTCTGCGGCCGGCCAGGTTGTGTCCCTGAAGGTGTGGCTGATTGACGACCTTTTAGAAAAGATTAACAGCCACCTTCCGTCTCACATTCGGATACTGGGTAAGCCTTGCAGCGCTGGGCTGCACACTGGGTGGTGGCCGGTCTCACAGGGACACGAAATTTCTTCTTTCACCAAATTTCTCTGTTGCGGAGCTAAGATAAGAGTGGTCGCTTAGCAGTTGGAAGGAGTGGTTGTGAGTCAGCTGTGAGGAGGGGTTCAGTATTCCCACCTCCTTCAGAAAGGGACACAGCCAGACAGACAGACTTGGAAAGGCCCTCAGTGCAGCATCTTGGTGGTACACGTGCCTTGTTTTAACCAAATGCTTGGATATGAAAGCCCAGATTTGATAAAATTAAAACAGGGGCTATGACTTCCTATTGTAACAGGCCTGATAACGGGATTTCCAGTCTGACCCTCTCTGCCTTTTAAGTGGCATATATGTGCCATTGATAATGTGGTAGTGGGGTGGCTGGGGGTAGCTCTGCTTGCCTTCTGTTTCTCTCTGTCCCATTTGTTTCCCTCTTCTTTTTCTCCCTCCTTTTGGATTAGTTGATGTTTCTTATCATTGCATTTCATTATCACCTTGGTTAGCTAATGCGATGACTCGCTATGGTTTTTTTAGCGATCGCTTTGCCAGCCCTTAAAGCAAGGGCTGGCAGAGGCTTTCTGTAGAGGGCCAGGTAGTAAACTATCTGAGGCTTTGTGGCCGCACGGATCACCGTCTCTGTCGCACATTCTTCTCCTTTGTTTCTTCTTTTAACCACCCTTTCAGCCTTAGCTCAGAAGTTGTACAGGAACGGCCACGGTTTTAGCCACTGTCTGCCAGCCCCGGGGTCAAAGCATCCATGGGCCAGTTACCACAGCTGCCTTCACGTGAAGCCAGGCCACCTTGCACGCACCTAACACCTGCAGCCACGCACTTGCACCTGCCCTGCTGTCGTGACGTGTATTTCAGGTCTGCCTGTGTCATCGCCCGCACACTACAGTGTCAGTTCGTCTTTAACCAGAGAATTGAAAACACTTTTAAATGCTTTTTAAAGTTGAAGTACAACCAGTGTACGGTAAACTGCGTAGTTCATTGTACAGTTAAAACGTTGTGATGTGTGTGCATGCCTGTGAAACCAGCCCACTTGAGAGGGCCACCCTCTCTGTCGCCCCCAGAAGACTGTGACCCTCCCCACGCCCCTCCCACCCCATGCCTCACCAGGCGACCACTGATCTGCTCTCTTTCATTATAGACTGCTTCGTATTTCTAGAGTTTTATGTCAATAGCATCGTATGGAATGGCTTCTTTCACGGAGCCTCTGGTTAAAGGTTCCTGCACGTTGTCGGGTGCATCCGGTTTGTTCCTTTCCATTGCTGCGTGGTTTCCAGTTGTTTATCCAGTTACCTGGTGGGGAACACTGCGGGTGTCTCCAGTTTGGGGCTGTTACGAAAAGGAACTGCCATGAACGTTGGGTACAAGTATAAATAGGGATCTCAACACAAAGTCACAAGCCTTGTTTTTGGTTACTTTGCCCACTATTGAATTTAGTTTTTAAATTTTTATTTATTTATTTATTTGCTGCACCGCACGGCACGCGGGATCTCATTCCCCGGCTGGGGATGGAACCTGCGCCCCCTGCAGTGGCAGCACGGAGTCCTAACCGCTGCACCGCCGGGGAAGGCTCTGCATTTATTATTGGCGTGACACGGTTTTATTTTTATTGTCCTGTGGTCTTTCTCTGCCTGGTGAGGATAATTCCCTCCTGAGGACCTTCTCTGGGAGCCAGTCCTCTTAAAGCCCCACGTGATGCCTCTTAACATTCATTCCGCGGGAACGTTCTCACGTATGCCACAGGTTGTTCCCCACTTTTGCTAAAATAATACCAGGCCCTACACAATTCACAGCCGTTAGCACTGCTTACATAACGTGACACAGCAAGGCTGTGTTTCCCTCGTTAGCAGCCCAGCCATGTGGTCGGCTGCCAGCCCCCTTCAGCCTTTCTTGGCAGTTACGTTCCGCACGACAGAAATTAGGTGCACAAAGCATACCTGCGATGCTGTGTCGATGAAATTGGATTCTTAAAGCAAGACAAAACACAAAAATAAGATTACCCCAAATCAAACAAGACAGCAGAGACAGAAGACGGGAAGAGCGGCGCAGATGCAGCCTTGAACTGGCAGCCCCGGGGCCGTGTCATCAGTCCTTGTAACATGAAGCCAAAGTTGGCCTTTAAGTCAGCCTCCCTGTGAGGCTGAGTCCTCGCGACCCGGTCTTGACTTAGCGTGAGGACAGCCGCGCAGCACGGAGCACCCAGGGCCACAAGGCGCTTCGTGCTCCCCAGTTCCCAGAAGCCGCCCCCCGCAACAGTTGTGATTTCTTTCAGAAGTTTTCTCTACAAATACAGACATAATCCGTGTGTTTGTATTTTTCTCACAAAGAGAAATACACACGTAGTTCTTCGCTTTGCTCTCCTTTTTTCACTGAACGGTTAGGAAGTCTGTTGGGAGCCCTGGCCAGGCACAGTGAGTGCTCAGCGGTGCGGCCCCCGGTCCTGGGGACGGGCGCCAGCTCTGCGGGGCTGCTTTCGGCTCATTCTGCAAATGTCTGAGAGCCGTTGATCGTTTCCCTGTTGCTGGACTTTTTAAGTCGTTTCCAGTTTCTTTTGCTGTTTGAACACACTGCTGTCCCTGGCCTCACCTGCAGGATGGCTTGTGATCCAAGGCTTCTGGGTCGGGGTCACCGGCTGGTGCTTTAGTCCATGTGGGTCCCCCGGGATCCGTGAGGCGAGAGCAGGGTGTCCCGCACCTTGGCCGACCCCGGGGTTTGTTTGACAGGGTTTAGCTGAGGGTTTAGCGCACGGAACCGGGGCCCCCTCGGGCTCATCTGGGTTCGGCAGGTAAGGTGCCGGCGCTCAGACCTGCTCAGGGTGTCGTCAGTCTGTCCTCATCGCCTCCTCTGCCCCCAGGACTGAAGAGGGTCACGGGCGGCTTCAACTCCAAGAACAAGTGCGACGCCAGGACCTACTTCTACATGCTGCCCACGTTCGCCTTTGCCCACAAGGACCACGACGCGCAGGACGAGACGTACCGGCTGCATGCAGAGACGCTGGGGCGTGTGAACCGGCTCCTGGCCTGCTACAGGGGCACCCACAACTTCCACAACTTCACCTCGCAGAAGGGGCCCCGCGAGCCCAGCGCCCGGCGCTACATCCTCGACATGTTCTGCGAGGAGCCCTTCGTGCGCGAAGGCATGGAGTTTGCGGTGATCAAGGTCAAGGGCCAGAGCTTCATGACGCACCAGATCAGGAAGATGGTGGGGCTGGTGGTGGCCATCGTCAAGGGCTACGCGCCCGAGAGCGTGCTGGAGCGCTGTTGGGGGGAGGCCAAGGTGGACGTGCCCAAGGCGCCGGGGCTCGGCCTGGTCCTGGAGCGGGTGCACTTCGAGAAGTACAACCAGCGCTTCGGCCACGACGGGCTGCACGAGCCGCTGGACTGGGCGCGGGAGGAGGCTGAGGTCACGGCCTTCAAGGAGCAGCACATCTACCCCACGATCATCGGCACCGAGCGCCACGAGAGGTCCATGGCCCAGTGGCTGAGCACCCTGCCCATGCATGACTTCAGCGCCACCGCCCACGCAGCCGCCGGCCCAGGCGCCAAGGTGGGGCTGGGGCCACAGGGGCTGGGGGTCAGGGGAACCACGGGGCTGGCGCTGGCCCTTCCAGGAGCTCAGCCCAGCACTCGTCCACATCTGTCAGTGTCCGTGGCTAAGCTGAAGCCCACTCTGCCCCCTGTCACTGTACCCATTGTACAGATGAGCAAGCCGAGGCACCAAGAGGCCTGTCGCTGCCCTGGGGTCACGACAGGGGGAGGAGCGGGGCCAGGGCGTAGGACCTGGTGGCCAGCTGCCCTGCTCCGCGCCTAGTGACGCTGGGTGAGGGACGTGCTCGGTGGCCGTCGTCCCGTGTGGGGGATGGAGGTGCCAGTGGGACGTCCTCCTCTGGCTGATGTACCTGGCTCCAGAACATGGGGTCGCTTGGCAGGCGCCAGGGACGCTGAGCGGCCAAGCGTCGTTCTCCTCGCCCTCTGGGCGGCGTTCCTGTCCGGGCCCGGGTGCTCTCCGCGTGGGAGGGGACGCAGGCTGTGCTTTCGGCCCCACTGTCCCAGAGCCCTGCTGTCCAATACCGCCCGGGGACCTGGCTCAAAGTGTGGTTCATCTGTGAGTTAACTGCCAACCTCATGTTAGAAGGAGAGCATCCACGATTGGAGGTGCTGGAGCTAAAAGTGAACATTTTACTCTAGTTCTCAATTCCTTACCCTGGGGCGAGGGAGGTCCCCAAAGCCCGTGTTCTCTCATGGTGTCCCAGCAGGCTGTCAAAGGGTGAGATTCCCACCTGGAGCTCTGGGAGATTTCTTCCCATTATCTAGATATCTAGAAAAACACTGTCCTTCCTCCCCAGCCGGGCTTGTAAGCCCATGTGCATACAGGTAAGGGGAGCGAGCACGGTGGGCCAGGAGTAAGAAAGGCAGGGGTTGCAGGTCGGATGGTGAATTCCAAGCAGCGTCGGGGAGGAGACGGGACTTGGTGGAGACTGTGAGAAACGGCAGAGCTCTCATTCCACCGGAAGGGCCCCTGCAGCTCAGCGCCAGCCCGTGGAAGGTGGGCCCGAGTGTTGTCGGAGCTTGCCTTTTCTCAGGAGAAACTGGGATTCCAGACGTGTGGGTGAAATAGTCCACTCTTTAAATGTTGGTGGTTATCACTTTTCCCAGCATTGTGAGGCCAGATGGAGCACGTGTACAGATGGGACCTGGGGGCCAGGCTTGCTCTCTGCCTGATTCCCACAGACGGAGAGAGGCCTCTGACTGTCTGCCGTCTCTATATAGCGCTGAGGGGCTGGTACTTGGCCAGCTTTGCAGTAGATCAGTTTTATGTCCCCAAGGTCACTGAAGCCTCTGGGAGCTGGAGGAGCCCGATGAAGACCCCATCTGGTCCCCAGCCCTTGGCTTTGCCCGTTCAAGACAGGTTCTTGAATCAGTGAAGAGGAAGACGGGTGAGGCTGAGCCTCGCCCTGGGCAGCCCACGTGCAGGGGAGGGCCCTCGCCGGGCAGAGCGCTCCCCAACAGCCGTTTCCTGTCTGCTCTCGCTCTGCAGGTCCCCCGCCCCCTGGAAGGCAGTGATGGGGACAGTGACTGAGCTGGCCCACGACACGCACACCGGGACCCACCAGCCTGCTGCTGGCGGCATGCCTTGCCCAGACGGGACGGCCCGCGCGCGGCCTCCCCAGCTCAGGATCCTGAGGGCTGCATCGTTCTGAGTTTCCGTCACAGGGAGAACCTGCCGCGAGTCTATTTTCAGCTCACGCGTTGACTACACACAACTCAGCACGTAAAGACACTATTTTTTTAAAGAACCGATTTTCTTATTAAATAAGTACAAACCTTGCTTAGTCACTTCTTTTACCTTTTTCTCGGTCTTTTCCACGGGTCTTTCACCGAGAGAGGTGCAAGGAGCACCGTGCGCTGTGTCAGCAGCAGACCGGAGCGGTGGGAACGGGTGACCTGGCGGGGGCGCGTGGCTGGGCGCAGGCTGGAGCCGGCGGGACAGCGGGCGGCTCCTGGCAGGACTGGCTGCCCGGCTGTCAGGGTGGGGCTCGGCGGCCCGGCGAGCGGCGCAGACCAGAACAGGACAGGGGGGCCGTCGGGCCAGGGGTGGCAGTCCCCAGCGCTGGAGGACACGGGCTCCTTCTGGGTATCCACCTGGCCCCCTGCGGCACGCAGCTTTCATCCTGGTCCGTGCATCCCTGGTGCCGCCTGTGTTCCGGGCGGGAGGGAGGAGGGAGGGCAGAAGGAAGGGGCACGTCGTTGACTGTCTCGTAGCGAGCCCTCCTGGACGTCCCGCCAGCGACTTCATCCCCTCGCTGGCCAGAGGTGTGTCACGTGGTCACGTCCAGCTGCAAGGGGGGCAGGGAAATGCTTTTATTAAGTGGCGCAGGCAGTCGGCAAGTCTGCCGCAGGAGACGCGTGGTGTGTGTGCACGTGGGACGCACGCGTGGACGCACGTGTGGTGTGTGAGCAGTCTGTGCGCGTGTATTTGTGATGTGATCGTAGGTGATGTGTCTGCATGGGTACGTGTGCACGTGTGATGTGCAAATGCCGTGTGGTGGGTTGCACACGTGTGTACAACGTGGCTGGGCAAATCCCCTCGAGGGAGCACTGTCTTTCAGAGAACAGAGCGGGTGGGGCGAGTAGAATCGGGAAGACTGGCAGTGCTGTTGGGGAGAGGCCAAGTGAGGTGTGCCTTTGGGTCCGAGAAACCTTGGCGAGTGGCTGCCGCTGCCGGGTGGCCTGCGGCTGGGACAGGAGGCAGGGTTCGAGGCTGACTTGGGCTTTGGGTTTCAGGAATTGAGGAGCTAGCTGGGCCATTAACAGGTGGCGTGATTGGGAACAGGATGGGCTTGAAGGAGAAATACTGGGGCTTGGCTTTAAGCATGTTAATTTTACCTGTGATAGGGCTTTTAAAGTCACTTCCCAGGGCAGAAAGTAACCTAAGAACTGCTGGGATCGTGGGGCTCTCCCCATGAAAGGTTACGTGGTCTTGGTTTCCGGGTCAAATTGTAGACAATTCCCAAGTGTGACTCCAGGCAATTAGTGAGTGAGTCTTGTTTTGTTTTTTAGCAAAGAACAAACTTTCTTTAAAAAAAAAAAATTAATTTTGTTTGTTTATTTTTTTGGCTGCATCGGGTCTTAGTTGCGGCACACGGGATCTTCGTTGAGGCATGCGGGATCTTTCCTTGCAGAGCGCTGGCTTCTCTAGCTGCGGGGCGCGTGAGCTCAGTAGTTGTGGTGTGAGGGCTTAGTTGCCCCGCAGCCTGTGGGATCTTAGTTCCCCGACCAGGGATCGAACCCACATCCCCTGCGTTGGAAGGCAGATTCTTTACCACTGGACCACCAGGGAAGTCCCTGGGTGACTCATTTAAATCACCTTGGAGGATCCATGGGTATGTGATATTTTAAAATATGTACTTGGAGGGAATTCCCTGGTGGTCCAGTGGTTAGGACTCCACACTTCCACTGCAGGAGGCATGGGTTGGATCCCTGGTCGGGGAATTAAGATCCTGCATGCTGCATGGCACAGCCAAAAAAATAAATAAAATAAAATAAAATGTGTACTTGGAAAAACAGAGTACAAAAAAACAGAAGTTGCCCTCCGTCCCTAATTCCCAGTATCTCTCCATAGGCCCCTACTCTTTTTTCTTGTGACTTCCAGAGGTCTCTGTGCATATATGAGCGTGTTTGACCCTTGTCTTCACACAGACGGTGGCGGTCTTTGCCATCACAAAAGTCTGTGTCGTTCTTGCTGGTGGCCCACAGTGTACACAGTCCATGCCACTCAGCCTGCTGGTGGACATGTGTCCAGCCTGTGATTTTGCACGCAACGACCATCCCTATACATCCTTGTCCACGTGTGAGCATCCCTAGATGCAGACTCGGTGGTCTGGCGGGTTTCTAATGCCTACCTCATTCTGACGGCCCCTGTCTGCTGTAGAAGTGTTTCCTTGCATCCCTGCCAGTATCATAGGACTATGCCTGTTCCCCCACTCTCCACAACATCAGGGAGCAAACCTGATCTTGGGGCCGGCCTTCTTTTGGGTCTCGTGCCCCTTCCCTGAGTGGGGAAGCACACTCAGGAAAAAGTTAGAGTCAGGGGCCTGCATAGTCGGGGTCTCAGTTGTCAGCAACTGAGACTCAGTCTGGCTGATTTAAACAGAAAAGCAGGGCTCCCCTGGTGGCGCAGCGGTTAAGAATCCACCTGCCAATGCAGGGCACACGGGTTCGAGCCCTGGTCTGGGAAGATCTCACATGCTGCGGAGCAACTAAGCCCGTGCGCCGCAACTACTGAAGCCTGTGCTCTAGAGCCCGTGCTGCTCAACAAGAGAAGCCACCATAATGAGAAGCCCACACACCTCAACGAAGAGTAGCCCCTGCTCAAACGAAGACCCAACACAGCCAAAAATAAATAAATAAAATAAACTGAAAAACAAAAACAGAAAAGCACTGTATCCCCCCGATGCTGGAGGGCAAGCAGAGCCTGAGCTGGCACCTCCTTTCCCGGCCCCAGCCCTCCTGGCTGAGGGAGGAGCTTGGCGGCCCATCATGCCAGCCTTCCCCGGCTGCCCCGCAGATTCCCACATCGGCCAGCATGTAAGATGTGCACAGGAATCAACCATCCAAGAAAACAGTGGGAATATCATTTAAGCGTTTTTTTTTAATTGAAGTGTAGCTGGTTTACAGTATTCTATAAGTTGCAGGTATACAATATAGCGGTTCACAGTTTTTAAAGCTTACATCTAAGCAGTTTTGATCTGTGTGTATTGAAGCTGCAGTTTGAGAGGGTCTAAGAGGGAAAACGTTACAGGCTGCTTCTGGAAACGGAAGCCACTCTGCAGATTGAGTTGGGCAGACGTTTTCCACAGGACATGTGGGGCTTGTGCATTGTTGGAGGGGCCTAATAACCTGGTTTGGACTGGGTCTCCTGGAATGACTCCTAAAAAGGGAGGGAGGTGAGGCCCCAGGACCCCCAATAGCCCCACACTTGGAGATGCGTTCTGGCAGGCCCAGAGCTGCGTCCAGGGTCAGGGATTCCGGTCAAGAAGCCACCCACCTCCGGACCTCCCTTACAGGAGAGACTCAAATTTGTCAACTCATATCCGTCAGCAAGGGCAGCCAGGAGCAGCAGGAAGGAGGGCACCTCCCCGCCGCCCCCAGTCACGTACAGAGGCAGCAAGCGGGAGGGGCCCACATCTTGGCTGGGGCTCGGGCCTCCAAGGAGTCTGGCAGGTGTAGTTTTTAACTTTCCAACGTTGCTAAGTAGGAGGGTAGAGCCAAGATTGAAAGGGCCTCCCTACCAGTACTTAGAAACGTGAAATCACTCCCCTCTTTCGTCCAACTAATTTGATCCCTTTCATGTCCCTCTCCTGTCTCCCTTTTATGGTCAAGTTTTACTTTCTCTTTAGAATTTTTTTGTGTGTTTAATATCAGAGAGGATACTTGCGTCTGCATTTTGCTGAGCAGTTGATCACTTTAGCCTGCATTTCTTTTTTTAAGATGGATTTCTGATTGAGATATAATTCACGTACCACGAAACTCGTCCTTTCAAAGCGCACGATCCAGCGGTGTTTAGTAAATCCGCAAAGTTCTGCAACCACCAGCACTACCTAATTTCACCTTTTTCATCAACCTTGAAAGGAAACCCTGCATCCAGCTGCTGTCCCAGTCCCCTCCCTCCAGCCCCTGGAAACCAGCATCTACTTTCCATCTCTATGGATTTGCCTGTTCTGTACATTTGACATAAATGGGATCATGTGATACGTGGCCTTCTGTGTCTGGCTTCTTTCACGTAGTGTCATGCTTTTTTCAAGGTTCATCTATGCTGTAGCCTGTGTCAATATTTCATCCTCCTTTTTTCTGCGGAATGATATTCCATTCTACGGATACGCCACATTTTGTTTATTCATCGGTTGATGGACGTTTGGGTTGTTTACATTTCTTGGGAATTATGAGTAATGCTGCTAAGAATATTTTCATACACACTTCCATGTGGCTGTGTGTTTTTAATTCTCTGGGGTGTACACTTAGGAGTGGAATTCCTGGGTCATTTTTTCAAGAGGCTGCATCACTTTCAGTTCCCACCAGCAGTGTATGAGGTTTCCGATGTCGCCATGGGCTTGTGCACTTCCTGTTTTTTTTTTTTTTTTGGCTTGAAACAACGCAGATTTATTATCTTAGAGTCATGCAGGCCAGAAGTCCAAAATGGGTCTCATGCGGCTAAAATCACGGTGCTGGCAGGAGGCTCCAGGGGAGAATTCATCTCCTTGTCCTTTTCAGCTTCTGCGCACGTTCCTTGCCTCACAGCCCACAGCCAGCAGTCGTACCTGTCCAGCCTCTTGCTTCTCTCATCTCCTCTCCTACTTCTTCTGGAGTCAAATCTCCCTCAACCTCCCACTTGCGATTACATTTGGGGCTCACACAGGCTCATTCAGAGCTATCCAGGATAAAGATGCAGTTACCTTTTTCTTTTTTTAAACAATGTCTTTTTAAAATTTAATTAATTTATTTTTGGCTGCCTCGGGTCTGCGTTGCTGCACGCGGGCTTTCTCTAGTTTTGGCAAGCTGGGGCTACTCTTTTTTTTTTTTGCGGTACGTGGGCCTCTCACTGCTGTGGCCTCTCCCGTTGTGGAGCACAGGCTCCGGACGCGCAGGCTCAGCGGCCATGGCTCACGGGCCCAGCCGCTCCGCGGCAAGAGCTGGGGCTACTCTTTTTTTTTTTTGCGGTACGCGGGCCTCTCACTGCTGTGGCCTCTCCCGTTGTGGAGCACAGGCTCCGGACGCGCAGGCTCAGCGGCCATGGCTCACGGGCCCAGCCGCTCCGCGGCATGTGGTATCTTCCCGGACCGGGGCACGAACCCATGTCCCCTGCATAGGCAGGCGGACTCTCAACCACTGCACCACCAGGGAAGCCCGGGGCTACTCTTCATCGCACTGCGCGGGCTTCTCATTGCAGTGGCTTCTCTTGTTGCGGAGCATGGGCTCTAGGCACGTGGGCTTCAGTAGTTGCAGCATGCGGGCTCAGTTGTTGTGGCTCACGGGCTCTAGAGAGCAGGCTCAGTAGCTGTGGTGCATGGGCTCACCTGCTCTGCGGCATGTGGGATCTTCCCGGACCAGGGCTCGAACCCGTGTCCCCTGCATTGGCAGGCGGATTCTTAATCACTGCGCCACCAGGGAAGCCCTACCTGACTTTTTGATTCACTCCATCCTAGTGGTTTTGGTTTATATTTCCCCGATCCCTAATGACGTTGAATATCTTTTCATGGGCCTATTTGTACATCCTCTTTTGAGGCATATATGCAAGTCCTTTGCCCATTAAAAAAAATTTTTTTAACTGAAGTATAGTTGATTTACAATGTTGTGTTAATTTCTTCTGTACAGCAAAGTGACTCAGTTATACACATATACATATATATACTTTTTCATATTCTTTTCCATGATGGTTTGTCACAGGATACTGAACACAGTTCCCTGTGCTATACAGTAGGACCTTGTTGTTAATCCATCCCTTTGCCCATTTTAAAATTATTAGCCTTTTAACTCTTCAGTTGCAAGTCCTTTATTCTGGACACAAGTCCCTTATCAGGTATATGATTTGCAGCTATTTTCTCTCAATCTCTGGGTTGTCTTTTCTTAATGGTGTCATCTGAAGCACAAGTTTTTAATTCTGATGATGTCCAACCTATTTTTTATGTTGTTACTTCTGTTTTTGGTGTCATAAGAAACCACTGCCTAATCCAAGAACCTGAAGATTTGCATCTGTGTTTCCTTCTGCGAGTTCTGTAATTTTAGCACTTACGTTTAGGCCTTTAATCCATTTTGAGTTCACTTTTGCATATAGTGTGAGGCTGTGGTCCAACTCCATTCTTTATGGAAGCAGCTCCTTTGCCCCTTTCTTGTTTACCCATTTCTGTTCCCCTCTAACCTTAAAAGAACCTAATTCCAGGAATGAGATCACTAGGCAATTTAACCGAACTCCTGACTTGTGTTCTCCTGAATGCACACATGCCTTGCCTAACCTGTTGATTCTTTCCTTAGATTAAAAGAAGTCAGAAGGAAGAATTAAGCAGTTAAAAAATGACCAGCTCTCTGCCCCCAGCAGCCCCCTTAGCAATCCTGCAGGCAGATCACTGAGGCAAGATAACATCTGAAGAGGCAGGCAGTGTGCACGTAATGGAGAAGGACGCAGAACCCACCCTCCTGCCTCGATGACTGCCTGAGATTCTCCCCCGTTTTTCCCTTTAAAAACTGTCATGGCTGAGCAGAATCCTCGGAGTTGATCTCTGGACGCGAGTCCACCTCCTCCCCAGACTGCCGGCTTTTCTGATTGAAGCACCTTTCCTTTCTCCTGACTCTTGCTTCCCGTTTATTGGCTTTGAGCAGCGAGCAGCCGAAGCTGAGCTGGGGAACAGTTACCAGTGGACACCCCGTCTCCCCGCACGGTTTGTCTGGCTCTGGGTGGTGACTTCCTCGGCTCACGCCCCCTTTCTGCGCCGCCTCCTCACTCAGCCCTCCGGCTGACCCTTCCTCCCGCTCGGCCAGCCCGCCTGCCCGCCCCTCGCCCCGCCCACAGCGCCGGCGGCCGACCCCGCCCCCCCGGGATGGGCGGCCCCGCGGGCTTCCGAGACCTCCTCCGGAGGCCAGCAGCCGGCGCGCAATAGGCGCTGCGGCAGGAGGAGCGAGCGCACACCCGCGCCCTCGTCCTCGCAGCGCCCCCAGGGCAACCTCCGCTCTCTACAAACCGGCGCCCGCTCCGCCGCCGGCCCATCGGCCCGCGCCCTCGCCTTGCCGGTCTAGCCCTCGCCGCCGTCTCCACTCCTCCCGCTCCGCCGACGTCAAGCCGGGCGCCAACGCGCAGCTGCGAGCGCGGGGCGCGCGTCCCTTCCGGCTCGCCGTAGCAGGCGCGCCGCCGCTTCCTCCGGCGGGGCCCCGGATGTGTCGAGCGGAACGGTGCCGTCTGGGCCCGGTCCCCAGCCCCAGCCCGACGTGGAGGAGCGCGGCCCAGACCCGGGGTAGGTGTGGGCGCGGCGGGGACAACGGGCCGGGGGTCTTATGGCCTGCGCCCCGGCCTCGGTTCCCCCTGGAGCCGCG
>NW_020172686.1:327081-363595 GCF_003031525.2 Neophocaena asiaeorientalis asiaeorientalis
TCCCAGAGAGTGGGCCGTGGGGCCGCGGGGCGCCTCGCATTGTTTTTTGTGCGCGGGATTCAAGTCAGGTCTGTTGCTTTCTTTTGGTCTCGTGGTCCGGGTTCGATGCCCGATCCTCTCCGCAGCATGGGGATGGCGCGGCTTTGCTTCTTCGCGCGAGGTGTCCCGCGCAGGTGTGGGCAAAGGTGCGGAGGGAGAGTGACTTGTCAGACGCGTCGGCCAGGGAGCCCTGCGGCGCCGCGGCGTGCGGCCGCCTCCAGCCCCCCTCCCTCGCCCACTTGCAGCTCTCAGCTGGCCAAGGCTTGTCGCCCCCGGCGTCTTCGCGTTGCCCGCGCCCTCCGCCCGGAACACGTTCCCGCAGAGATCTGCCGCCCGCATCTCTGCTCAAACGCCACCTCCTCAGTCGGAGAAGAATAACCTAGCGGCGGGCTAGTAGTGATTATCCCGGGCGTTATAGATGAGTTTTATTCTCTTCGCTTATTTGTATTTTCTGGTGAATTTTTTTTTTTTTACCTGATACGTGCAATAAAATGTTTTTTGTAATTTTTTTTTAGTGGAACCAATGAAATATAAATATGCTCTCTGAATGGTTGGAAAAAAATGTAAAAATACATCTTAAAACTCTAAATCATTCTACCACCCAAATATAAGCACACTTAGCAGTTTCTTTGTGGCCCCTTGTTCTATTCGTGTAATTTTTTTAAATAATGGGGATTGTACAGTGTAATCGTATGTGCTTTTAAAAACATGTAGTTAGCATGATCAGGTGCCGTGAAATCCTCTACAGGAGTTGCTGTTAGTGGAGTAGTATTAGTGAACCATCATCTACTTAATTTCTTGTGTTGGATCCCCTCTTTCTTGCCTATCCCAGGCCGTGGCTTTAATATCCTTGTGTTGCCTTCAGTTTATCTTCTCTTCAGAGTATTCTCATCAACGTACAGCCCCTCCAGCTACCGTTACCCTTTCTAGAGCTTAGCTTCCTTTTATACCAGAATTAGGAAGAATCGCGAGCTCCCTATCACTACTTCCTCTTCTCATTTCTCTTGAACGTTGGTTCAAGCTAAGCTTTTGGTCCCACCTCGCCTCTGAAACAGCTCCTCTTGGGGTTAGGTGACACCATATTGCCAAGTCCCCCTGTTGGCAGCCTTTGACTGGGCCTCCCATGGCTTCCTTGAATCGCTGTGCCCTGGTGGCACTGGGACACAACTCTTGATTGTCCTTTTACCTTGATGGTAGCTCTCCTCAGCCTCCTTGCTGGTTCCTTCTCATCTCCCTAACTTACACAGATTATAAGGCCTCGAGGTGGTCCTCTCACCTGCTCTCTGGTCTGTACACTGGGTGATCTCATCCCGTGTCACGACTGGGTCACTTGTCAACACACCCTGAATGTGTTTCTCCTGGCAGGATCTTCCAAACAGCCACTTTTACATGTGTGAAACCTGCTTATACACTGCTGCATCTCAGTCAGAGGTAGCGCCATTCTTCCTGTTGCTTAGGACAGAGCTCCTTGTGTGGTCTCTGCGTTCCTTCCACGTTCCAAATTTGACTGGTCGGCACTTTAAAAATTGATCTCAAACCTGACTGCTTCTTTACTGCCTTCTTGGCTACAGCTGTCATTTAAGCGCCCCGGGTCATCTCACCTGGGTTATTCCAACGACCTCCTCCCTGCTCACCTGAGCTGAGCTGCTCTGCAGTTGACTCTGAGCACAGATTCGGGTGAGGCACTGCTTTGTTCAGAGCCCTCCATCGTTTCTCATCTCCCTCAGAAAAAAAGCCAAAGTCCTTAAGGCAGTTTATGAGGCCCCTTGTGCCCGGGTCCCTGCTGCCCCTGTGACTTCATGTCCTGACCCCACTCGTTGTCACCTGGCTCCTGCCACACCCAGCTCAGGCCTGGGCACACCTCGGCTCTGCCTGAAACATCAGGTCCCCACGTGCCACGGGTCTGCCTCTCACTGAGTTCTCTTTTCAGCAGTTCCCTCCTCAGAGAGGCTGCTGGATAACCCAGCACCTTGCCCACTCGCCCACGCGCTCCATCCCTTACCCTGAGCTGTGCCACTGCACTGACGGTCTGGCACTTACCGCTTTGTGCATTGGGGCAGGAGCTATGCTTTGTTCGCTGTCGCACACACAGTGCTTCAAATCGTGTCTGATGGCGTACGTGCTTAATAAACATTTGTTGCGTAAATAAGTTAATGAACACATTCTTTTCTAAAGCAGGTGGATTTGGTAGGGACCTAGGCACGCAAGCGTAATTAGAAATTGTAGGGGTTGCTGAGGAATAGACTTCGCATGCTCTCAGAGGAGGGAAATTGGCTTTTCTAGTAGAGACTTAATGCACGAGGTGAGGTTTGGATTTCGTAGGTAGAAATGAAGAGAATTGAATTTGACTCCTGCAGTTGGAGATGGGCGCTCCGGAGGCCATTGAAGGAAGGGTTCAGCTGTTGGATCTTGCATTCAGGGGGCCCTGGGTGAAGTTGGACGTCCTGCACAGGCAGCGTGGTGTCCTTCACGTGGACCATTCACCGGGGCCGTCCGTCTTATGTCTTGAATTCTCTCGTTGGCATTCTCTCTGCACTGCGACCCGCACCCCCAGGGTCCCGCGTTCCCAGTGTGGCGGCAGTGAGCGCCTGCAGGGCGAGCAGCTGACTGCGGCTGCGGCCTCACGTCTTGCTCTGGGGCTGCCTCTGCTCCTCAGCCCCCTGTACGGGGACTATGCACCGCTGCCTTTCGGAGTCAAGACCCTGGCCCTTTGACTTTTCTTCTGCGTAGAGCATCCTTTGGGCCTGTTATCTCAGCCCCGCCCCTTCTGTGTTTCCCGCTTTGTTCTAACCAACAGAAATTTTTATCCTGTTGAGGCGCGCTATTGTATTGTAGAAATAAATTTAAAAAATCATTTGTGTTCTGAGTGGAAGGGAAGGCCTTTGCATATCCTCACTTTGCTGTTTTACTTAGCTTTTTTTTTTTTTAATGTACGTTTAATAGTATTCACTTTTTGGAGTAGAATTCAGAGAATTTTGACAGATGTGTAATTTCCATGACAATTGGGATACAAACAATTCCTTCCCTCCCAGCAGTTGCCTTGTGCTGCCACTCTGTAGTGAACTCTTTCCCCAGCCCTTGGCAGCCTCTGACCCCTGAGTGTGTGTTTTCTGTGTTTTTCAGGATGTCAGCTACAGGAACTCACACAGCGTGGAGACTTTTGAGTCTGGCTTCTTCCACTGAGCGTAATGCCTGTGAGATTCATCCAGGTTGCTGCGTGTACCAAGAATGTCTCTTTTTGTGGAGTAGTAGGTCCACAGTGTGGATGGACCGCGGTTATCCATTCACTCGTTGAAGGACATTTGGATTCTTGCCAGCCTTTTAATACAAGTAATGAATGGACAGTTGACATTGCATTACAGTCAGACAGTACAGAAGCACCCCAAGCATGACGAGGTTCCTCTTTGCTCTTTCTCCTCATTCTTGACTTCCCCAGACTGACTGATTTGGTATCCATTTCTTTCTTTATTTTTAAATTAAAAAAAAATTTTTTTTTTTTTTGGCCATGCCACATGGCTTGCAGGATGTTAAGTTTCCCGACCAGGGATTGAACCCAGACCCTCAGCAGTGAAAGCACCGAATCCTAACCTCTGGACCACCGGGGAATTCCCCGGTATCCATTTCTTTTCAAAGTGTATTCTTGTAAACAGCATATAGTTGAGTCTTATTTTCTTAATCTAGATTGTGACTTTAAGATTTTTATTTGATATTTGGTTTATTTAATTTTTTTAATATAAATTTATTTTACTTATTTTTGGCCGCGTTGGGTCTTCATTGCTGCACGCGGGCTTTCTCTAGTTGCGACGAGCGGGGGCTACTCTTGGATGTGATGCGAGGGCTTCTCATTGCGGTGGCTTCTCTTGTTGGGGAGCACGGGCTCTAGGTGTGCAGGCTTCGGTAGTTGTGGCTCACGGGCTCTAGAGTGCAGGCTTAGTAGTTGTGGCGCACGGGCTTAGTTGCTACACAGCATGTGGGATCTTCGTTCCCAGACCAGGGCTCGAACCCGTGTCCCCTGCATTGGCAGGGGGATTCTTAACCACTGTGCCACCAGGGAAGCCTCTCTTTAACTTTTAACTAAACACTTTGGAATAACTTTAGATGTACAGAAAATTTGTAAAAATAGGTTTCTTTCTATATATTGAAAGCTACATTCTCTGTGAGGGCGATAATCTCCCACAAGAGCATCAGAATTGGTTCTTGAGAGGAAGGTGAGAAAAAATTAGGTATGACCGGTTTGTGGCATCCCAAAGAGTCATAGTACTTCACAGATATACAGCATAGCTATGGTTTACAACTTCATGGGGGACGGTCGGGAGAGAAATGCCTAAATAGGCTTCTTAGGGGGACAGTGGGGGAAAAGGGTTGAGAAGTAGCAGCAGAACAATGAATTGGGCGCTTGTAGCTTTATTAGCTGGTGTTTAAGGAAGCACTTCTTCAGTTTGTCTTGAATGTTCCTCTCAAGCTGAGATAGATCCCACCTGGCGTAGTACAGGGGGCGCTGGCCCATCGGGTTAAGGACCCACCACCAACACCATGATTTTAATCAGAAGGGACGCTGGGGACATGAAGTCTGGGCTTCCGTTTGCACTGCAGCCCCAGAGAGGTCAGGCCTCTAGTAGCACAGAGTTTAGTCTGTGCTCTGTAGTACAGACTGTGTGCTCCGTAGTAACACAGAGTTTGTTGTAGCACAAACTCAGGTTAGTCCATTTTATATCTTTTGGAACTTACGTATTTTAGGAACTACTATGGAACCTTCATAACCTGCTCTGAGGTGGGAGAAGAATGAGTGCTTTGTTAGCCAATAGGACTTTCGTTAAGTGACATCTGGTGTTACCATCTTAATAGATGCTAACATTTTACTATGAAAAATTTCAAAGATACACAAAGATTGAAAGAATTTTATAGTAAACACCTAGATACCCACCACCTAGTTTTCTGTTATTAACATTTTACCGACCTGCTTTATCACACATCCATCTATCCATTCATCTTTTAAAAATTTGGGGGAGCAGTTCAAGATGAGTGAAAGCATTGTTTTTAATGTGTTAAATTTAAGCCTCTTTTTTACTCCCTCTCGCAGAGGTAGTTGGTCCATTTTGGGGGTGTCTATCAAGTTACTTAGGGCCGCACGAAGACAACTTATATAAAAAGCCCTTGAATACAGGTTACCAGGGAGTGGAGGGCAGAGAGCATTCTCCACAGAGGGGAGTTCTGGAGGGCGGCGGTGCTTTTTCAGGGAAAGAGGGAGGGTTCACGTGGCTGCACATGGGGTGTCTGGGGGTGAAGGTCCTCGTGGTGTAGCAGCCACCGCTCTGCTGATGGGGGTCAGTCTCCATCCCCGCCTGGGCTCCCCCTGAATCGCTTTCTCACAAAACTGAGATGTGGTGGTGGTGCCTGGAGCTCGCGGACCTCAGACTCCCCCTGCGTTTCAGCCCCGCAGAGGCCTGCTCCGTGTGGTAACGCGGCCCCCACGGTGCCCTGAGTGGCGTCCTTCACCCTGGCCTTTCTTAACCCGCCTGTGCCTGTTACTAGGCCTCCAGTCTTAACTCTGCTGGTTTTCTAGAGTGTGAGTGTGTGTGCAGTAGCGTCTCTGTTTGAGGAGAGCCCCAGGTTGAAAGGAGAAGCTTTACTTAGTCTTGGATTTGCTGACTTGACTTTGAGATACAAATGGTGTTAAACGATGGCGTGAGTTTATTTTTTTCAAAGATGGAGGTGAAACAGATGAGAACCACTGTCCTAAAGTCTCCTAACCTTTCTCTCTGTCTTCGTCACCGCCCCGGGCAAGGCTGTGTGCCCTGCTGCTTGTTCTGCAGAGCTCTCTGCCCCTAGTTTTCCTCCATTCTGCCAGGGTGTCATTGTTTTTAGGCCCTTTCAGGAGACAGGAAATGTGTTTTAAGGAAAAACCATGAATTGATACTGACTCCCTCTTCTTATCCAGCATCATGGAGTTGATCCGTGCCTTCCTTCCCCGTTCCATTGGTGATTATTTTGTCCTTTCCAGAGTTAGGTTTGCTTCTGTTTGCGTTCAGTTTTAGGGAGCCCTTCATCCCTATTGATTTAATTTTGCTTTTTGAACATGTAACACTTTAACATGATTCTAAAAGTCAAAATGGTATGAGATGGTGTACTCAGAAGCGCCCCTTCCTTCACTGTCCTGCCAGTCTGCTTGAACCCACCCCCTTCATTTCTGGCTTATTCTTCCTGAGTTCCTTTTTCTGCAAAAGTAAGCAGGTATTTATGGGGCGTTATTGCTTCCAGACTCTTTCATGGACATAACTAGGAAATATATTTTTTAAGAAAGAAATATATATATAGATATGTATGTATCTGCTTATTTTTATTGGAATATAATTAACATACAACATCATATTAGTTTTAGGTGTCCATCATGATTTAACATTTGTGTACATTGCAAAATAGTCACCACAGTAAGTCTGGTTACCATCTGTCGTCATACAGAGTTACAATTTTTTTTTTCTTGTGATGAGAATTTTCAAGATTTACTCTCTCGGGGCTTCCCTGGTGGCACAGTGGTTAAGAAACCGCCTGCCAGTTCAGGGGACATGGGTTCGAGCCTTGGTCTGGGAAGATCCCACATGCCGCGGAGCAGCTGAGCCCGTGCGCCACAGCTACTGAGCCTGCGCTCTAGAGCCCGTGTGCCACAGCTACTGAAGCCCACGTGCCTAGAGCCTGTGCTCCGCAACAAGAGAGGCCACCGCGACGAGAAGCCCGCGCACCGCAACGAAGAGCAGCCTCCGCTCGCCGCAACCAGAGCAAAGCCCACACGCAGCAGCAAAGACCCAACGCAGCCAAAAATAAACAAAGAAAATTAAAATAAAGATTTACTCTCAGTAGTTTTTGAATATGCAGCACAGTATTACTGACTACAGTTCCCAAGCTCTACCTCCCCAGGACTTATTTATCTTATAGCTGGAAGTTTGTACCTTTTGATCCCCTTTAACCCACTTCGCCTACTACCCAACCCCCACTGCAACCACCAACTTGTTCTCTGTATCTGTGAGTTTTGTTCAGATTTCACATACAAGTGAAATCAAACAGTATTTATCTCTCTTTGTCTGACTTATTTCACTTAACATAATACCCTCGAGTTCCATCCATGTTGTTGTAAATGGCAGGATTCCATTCTTTTTTATGGCTGAGTAATATTCCATTGTATATCTCTCCATATTTCTCTCTATATAGTTCACATCTTCTTTATCCATTCATTTATTTTTTTATTTTTATTTATTTATTTTTTTTGTGGTACGCGGGCCTCTCACTGTTGTGGCCTCTCCCGTTGCGGGGCACAGGCTCCGGACGCGCAGGCTCAGCGGCCATAGCTCGTGGGCCTAGCCGCTCCGCGGCATGTGGGATCTTCCCGGACCGGGGCACGAACCCATGTCCCCTGCATCGGCAGGCGGGCTCTCAACCACTGCGCCACCAGGGAAGCCCCTATCCATTCATTTATTGATGGGCACTTAGGTTGCTTCTCTATCTTGGCTATCGTAAATAATGGTGCATATGAACATAGGGGTACATATAGCTTTTCAAGTTAGTGTTTTTGTTTTCTTCAGATACAGTGGAATTGCTGGTAATAGAATTGTCATATGGTAGTTCTGTTTTTAATTTTTTTTGAGGAAGCTCCATACTGTTTTCCATAGTGGCTGCACCAGTTTACATTCCCACTAACAGTGCCTGAGGGTTCCCTTTTCTCCGCATCTTTGCCAACATTTGTCATTTGTGGTCTTTTTGATAACAGGTGTGAGGTGATACCTCGTGGTTTCGATTTGCCTTTCCGATGTGAGTGGTATCTCGTGGTTTTGATTTGCATTTGCCTGATGACTAGTGATGTTGAGCATCTTCATGTATCTGTTGGCCATCTGTTTCTTCTTTGGAAAAATGTCTGTTCGGATCCTCTGTCCATTTTTCAATTGGATTGTTTTTGTTATTGAGCTGCATGAGTTCTTTATATATTTTGGATGTTAACCCCTTATCAGACATATGATTTGCAAATATCTTCTTCTTCCTATAAAAAGGTTGCCTTTTTATTTTGTTGACGGTTTTCTTTGTTGCACAGAGCTTTTAAGTTTGATGTCTCCCATTTGTTTATTTTTGCTTTTGTTGCCATTGCCTTTGGAGTCAGATCCAAAAAAAAAAAAAGTCTCCAAGAGAGATGTCAAGAAGCTTAACCACCTGTGTTTTCTTCTAGGAGTTTTATGGTCTCTGGTCATACATTCAAGTCATTAATCCATTTTGAGTTAATTTTTGTGTATGGTGTAAGATAGTAGTCCAGTTTTATTGTTTTGCATGTGGCTGTTCAGTTTCTCCTTTGTCATAAATTAATTGACCATGTATGTGTGGGTTTATTTTTGGACCTTCCGCTCTGTTCCATTGATCTGTGGGTTTGTTTTTATGCCAATACCATACTGTGTGACTACTAAAACTCTGTAATATAGTTTGAAATCAGGGAGCTTGATGCCTCTAGCGTTGTTCTTCTTTCTCAAGATTTCTTTGGCTTTTCATGATCTTTTGTGGTTCCATACAAATTTTTAGATTGTTCGTTCTATTTCTGTGAAAAATACCTTTGGGAGTTTGATCGGGATTGCATTGAATCTGTAGATTGCTTTAGGTGTATGGACATTTTACCAATGCTAACCCTAATCTGAGAGCACGGGTATCTTTCCAGTTACTTGTGTCATCTTCAGTTTCTTTCATCAGTGTCTTACGGTTCTTAATGTGCAGGTCTTTTACCTCCTTGGCCAGAAAATTCCTAAGTATTTTATTCTTTTTGATGCAATTGTAAATGGGTGTTTTTCTTAACTTCTCTAATAATTCTTAGTGTATGAAAATGTAACAGATTTTTGCATATTGATTTTGTATCCTGCAACTTTACTGAATTCACTTATTAACTGTAACAGGTTTTTGGTGGAGTCTTGAGGGTTTTCTGTACATCATATCGTGTCATCTGCAGATGGTGACAGTTTTACTTCTTTTTGATCTTGGATGCCCTTTTATTCCTTTTCCCTGTCTAATTGTTCTGGCTAGGGCTTCCAAAAGTGTGTCGAATAAAAATGGCAAGAGGGGGCACCCTTGTCTTGTCCTGATATGAGAGGAAGTGCTTTCAGCGCCTCACTGTCGAGTAGGATGTAGCTGTGGGCTTGTCATATGTGGTCTTTATTACGTTGAGGTGTGTTCCCTCTGTACCCACTTTGCTGAGAGTTTTTATTCTAAATGGATGTTGAGTGTTGTCAAATGCTTTCTCCGCTCTATTGAGATGATCATGTGATTTTTACCCTTCCTTTTGTTAATGTGGTGCAACGCGTTGATTGATTTGCTCATGTTGAACCATCCTGCATCTCTGGAATAAGTCCCAGTTGATCACGGTGTATTATCCTTTTAATATATTGTTGAATTCAGTTTGCTGATACTTTGTTGAGGATTTTTGCGTCTGTGTTCATCAGGGATGTTAACCTGTAATTTCTCTTTTGGTGGTGTCCTCGTCTGGTTTTCGTATCGGTAATGCTGGCCTCGTAAAATGAATTTGGGAGCGTTGCCTCCTTTTCATTTTTTGGAAGAGTTTGAGAAGGATAGGCCTTAAATCGTTTTTGAACGTTTGGTAGAATTCATCAGTGACGCCGTCTGGTCCTGGACTTTTGTTTGTTGGAATGTATCTGTTTATTTATTTATTTATTTTTGGCTATGTTGGGTCTTCGCTGCTGCATGCGGGCTTTCTCTAGTTGCAGTGAGTGGGAGCTACTCTTCGTTGCAGTGCGCGGGCTTCTCGTTGTGGTGGCTTCTCCTGTGGAGCACGGGCTCTGGGCGCGTGGGCTTCAAGTAGTTGTGGCTCGCGGGCTCTAGAGCGCAGGCTCAGTAGTTGTGGTGCACGGGCTTGGTTGCTGGTGGCATGTGGGATCTTCCCGGAGCAGGGCTCGAACCCGTGTCCCTGCATTCTTTTTTTTACAAAAATAAACAGGGCTTCCTCGGTGGCACAGTGGTTAAGAATCCGCCTGCCAGTGCAGGGGATGTGGGTTCGATTCCTGGTCCAGGAAGGTCCCACATGCCATGGAGCGACTAAGCCCGTGCACCACAACTACTAAGCCAGTGCTCTAGAGCCAAGTGCGCGGGCTTCTCGTTGTGGTGGCTTCTCCTGTGGAGCACGGGCTCTGGGCACGTGGGCTTCAAGTAGTTGTGGCTTGCGGGCTCTAGAGCGCAGGCTCAGTAGTTGTGGTGCACGGGCTTGGTTGCTGGTGGCATGTGGGATCTTCCCGGAGCAGGGCTCGAACCCGTGTCCCTGCATTCTTTTTTTTACAAAAATAAACAGGGCTTCCTCGGTGGCACAGTGGTTAAGAATCCGCCTGCCAGTGCAGGGGATGTGGGTTCGATTCCTGGTCCAGGAAGGTCCCACATGCCATGGAGCGACTAAGCCCGTGCACCACAACTACTAAGCCAGTGCTCTAGAGCCTGCGAGCCACAGCTTCTGAGCCCGTGTACCACAACTACTGAAGCCCACATGCTCTAGGGCCCCCATGCTGCAGCTACTGAGCCCGCGTGCTGCAAATATTGAAGCCCGCACGCCTAGAGCCCATGCTCTACAACAAGAGAAGCCACTGCAATGAGAAACCCATGCACCGCAATGAAGAGTAGCCCCCGCTCGCTGCAACTAGAGAAAGCCTGGGTGTAGCAATGAAGACCCAATGCAGCCAAATAAAAATAAAAATAAAAAGAAATGAATGAATGAGTGCAGGAAAGGTATGTCTCTGTCCTTCCATTAATTAGTCCATCTGTCTGTCATTCTTTTCCGCTTTCTTATACAAAGTTATTTCCCCATATATAGTCTTTTACACTTTATTTGATTTAGCAGTATACGTTCTGGAAATTGCTTTGTACCAGTTCGTGGAAATCTTCCTCATTCTTTTGTACAGCTACGTAGTACTCCATTAAGTGAATGTACTGTAATATAGTCAACCAGTCTCTGAAATATTATGGATGTGCAGTTTATATCCGGTATTTTGCGTTTACAAATAATGCTGTAGTGAATAAACATTGTGCTTGTGTGTTTTCATTTTGGAGGTGGATGTTCATGGTGAATGTGTAGTGGGCCTGCTGGGTTGAAGAGTAAGAGCATGTGTAGTTTCTTCTTTTTGGCTGTGCTGGGCCTTTGTTGTGGTGTACAGGCTCTTCGTTGTGGCGCGTGGGCGTCTCTAGTTGTGGCATGTGGGCTCAGTAGTTGTGGCGTGAGGGCTTAGTTGCTCCGCGGCATGTGGGATCTTAATTCCCCGACCAGGAATCAAACCCGCGTCCCCTGCATTGGAAGGCGGATTCTTAACCAATGGACCACGAGGGAGGTCCTGAGCATGTGTAGTTTTGGGTAAATGGTGCCAGGTCCCTTTGTAGGGTTGTACAGCTTAACATCCCACAGCAGAGTTGAGAGGGCCTGGTTCCCACAGTCTCACCAACAGAGTGTGTTGTCTGGCTTTTGAATTTTGTTAGGCTGATAGATGAGAAATGATATTTCAGCTTAGTTTTAACTCATATTTCTTTCATTATGAGTGATGGGTTTACAAGTGAATGTGCTTGAAAAATTCAGCTTCAAGTCTTACCTTGGGGTTTTACTTGTTTTGATTTTTGCAATAGAAAATCCCATGTCATAAATACAGGCTAGGCGTGAGTGAAATGAATCAGGCGTTTGGTTCGTTACATGTGAGCAGCCTTGTAGAGAGAGAGTCATAGTGTTTTGGTGGGTTTTGATGTTAGTCAAGAAGGCCAAGCCTGGGTTCTGGTTGATGCTGGTAATTGTGTTAGGAAGTTGTGGAGCTGGCTTTATTTCTGGCAGGCCAGGCCTTCTCTGGTTTCTGCCTCTGCGTATCTTCGTGGCCTGTGAGGGGCTCTTTGACGCAGACGCTGCGCATTGGATGTGGGCTTCCTCCCGTTCGGAAATGGCCCTCTTGATGGTGCAGTATAGAAATGCTTCCCCACTGTAACAGCAGTGCTCCCTGGGTGGTGAGCGGTGCCTGGCCCTTGGCTGTGGTGTGGGAGGCGCGTCGACTGTGGCGATGAGCGCAGTGAGCCTGGCGGCCTGGGGCTTCTGCTCAGCTCCTGCTGCTTGCTGCCGGCTGGGATGTGGCCCAGTGTGGCCAGTACTTGGATGTTTCTAATGAATGAAGCTGACAACTTGCGTTTTTTATGTGAAATCTCCTGGTATAAAAATATCAATTGAAATGAATCCAAACAGCAGATGACGTCATACAGACTAAAACCGTGTCTTCGGTCTGCCTAGAGCCAGGGCGGCCATGATTGCCAGCATCTCCTTCCGAGCGACGTGGGGACTCCCCACCCAGTGTGGTGTAATGGCCCTCTGAGCCCTGGCTCTGTCTGTCTCCTCGGCCTTGGTCTTCAGCACGCTAGTATTCTAGCACTTTCCCCTCCTCTGCTTTTCCCATGCTCGCTCATTTACTCACCAAGCACCTACCGGGTGTCTCTCACATGCCAGGCTCTGTTCTGGGTGCTGGTGGTTCATCAGTGAGCCCAGTCAGACAGCCTCCCTTACACGACATGCTGTTATGCTTGGCCAAAGACGTTTCTTTTAACGTGTGCAGAGAGAGCTAAAAATATGTACACGCCCATATATGTGTTGTCATGTCGAGATTTTTAAAACGTGTATACGTATAATATATATGCTACACGTATCTTTGGCTTTACTCAAGTTGTATAATTTAAGTACGTACAAGCGTTTCCTCATTCTTTTAGTGGCTGCCTCTAAAGGGTGGTTATACCAAATTTTGTTAAAAGTTCCCTATAGGTGAGCATTTACATTGTTTGAAATTTGACATTATAAATAATATTATAATGAACACCTTTGGACAACTGTATATTTGTGTGAATAGATCCCTAGAAGTGGAATTCCTTGATCAGTGTACATTAAAATTGTGATAGGTAATGCCGCGTTACCCTCCAGAAAGCTATAGCTGTGCTTTACTTCCCTCATCTGTGTATGGCGGGTTCGCCGTTTCCTAGCAGCCTTACTAAACCTGAATATTATCAGTCTTTTGGTCTTCACTAACCTGTCAAACAACAAATAATTGTCTCACTTTATTTCATATTTTGTTATTAATGAGGTTAAGCATTTTTGATGTCTATGTGTCATCTGAATTTCTTGTAGGATTTCTGGTTTAGCCTCTTTTCTTGGGTTGTTTGGCTCTTCTTGATTTGTGGGAATTCTTAAGGATGGATAACCTTTTGTCATATAGGCTTCAAATATTTTTTTTTTTTTTTTTTTGCGGTACGCGGGCCTCTCACTGTTGTGGCCTCTCCCGTTGCGGAGCACAGGCTCCGGACGCGCAGGCTCAGCGGCCATGGCTCACGGGCCCAGCCGCTCCGCGGCACGTGGGATCTTCCCGGACCGGGGCACGAACCCGCGTCCCCTGCATCGGCAGGCAGACTCTCAACCACTGCGCCACCAGGGAAGCCCATAGGCTTCAAATATTTTTTATCAATCTCACTTTTTTATTGTAATGTTCTTCTTTAGTAAGGTTGTCAGTTGTTAATGCTTTTTAAAAAGAAATATTGTTTCTAGGTTTCACGCCATGTTTAGGAAACTCTTCATTACTGCAGGATTATAAAGATATTCTCATATGTTTCAAAATATTTTTATGGTTTGATTTTACCCCCTTGAGTAATTTTTGTGAATGGTGTGAGGTGCAGGGGTGGGCGGGGCTCAGGGGGTAGATCTGACTTTTATTTTTCTAAATGGATCGATCTAAGAAAGTTTGGATTTTAATTCTCTAGCTTCAGGACTTCTCTGGCTGTCCAGTGGTTGAGACTCCACGCTTCCACTGCAGGGTGTGCAGGTTCGGTCCCTGGTCAGGGAACTAAGATCCCACGTGCCGCAAAGAGCAGCCAAAATATAAATAAAAAAATAAATAAGTGATAAAAAAATAATTCTTTAGCCTTCCAGAAAGCTGTTGTGAACTTTAGTAATGCTCTAAAAAGACTTCTTATTTTAAACATCTCGACAACAGTCAGAGAGGTTTAAAAATAGCGTCTGTCTGTGAGAGGCCTTTTTCTCTGTGGTCTGCAGCTCTTGGTGAGGCACGGATTTGTGGGCCCCACGAAACCCTGAGAGGCTCACCGGGTGGACCATTGCTGGAGGTGGCAGGGAGGCAGGGACAGATATGTCAGCGGGGTCTTGTGTCTTAAGGCAGAGAACTGCGGGGGTTTGTGCGATAGGCTGGAGCGGAGGGTGTGGCGTCTCTTCTATTGCAAAGTGTTTTCTTTTTTTTAATTGAAATATAGTTGGTGTACAATACTGTGTTAGGTCCGGGTGTACTAGTGATTTGACACGTGCGCACATTATGAAACGGTCGCCGTGATGAGTCTGGTAGCCGTCTGTCCCCGTACAAGGTGTTACTGCAGTGTCGCTGACCACGCTCCTTATGCTGCACCTTACGTCCCACGACTGACTTCTATAACTGGAGGCTTGCACCACTTAACACCCTTCACCCATTTCACCCACCTCTCATCCCCTCCCTTCTGGCAGCCACCTGTTTGCTCTCTGTATCTGTGAGTCTGCTTTCATGTGTTGTTTTCTTTATGTGCTGGATCAGCCAAGATGTGCCTGGCTCTTGCAGCCGGCAGGTGCGCCCCGGGCGCTGCTGGCATCCAGCACAGGGCGGAGTGCCCGCCACGTGCTGCCTGCAGTTAGCTTGTTGTTGTGCTCCCTCGGGGCCTCATCCCTGTGCTCCTGTGAACTGCCAAGCAGGACCGAGTCGGTGTGGCAAACAGCATGCCCCTGTCTTTGTCAAAGCGTGTCACGTGACCATCCAGTCCAGGGCTGGGAAATGCACACCCGTGTTGTGACTGGCGGGAGAATCGGAGTGTTTGGTGAAGAGCACTGATGACTGTGGCACAAGCCAGTTAAGGACAAACTTGGGAAGCATAGAAAGGCAGCAGGGAAAAATCAAAGTGTACTCTGTCACATAGTCAGTATTAATACTGTTTTGCATAGATGTATCAAAGTTTATTGACGTTTATCCTTGGGCATGCCACCTTTCTGCTACAAATAACATTTCAGTCAACATCCTTGTATATTGAACACAGCTCTGATTCTTTTTCTTAGGCTGATCTAGGAGTCGGATTATTGGGTCAGAAGACGTGAATGTGCTGTAAGACTCTTGTACCTACTGCCAAATTGCTCTCTGGAGTTTCCACTTGAAAATATTCCCAGACACTATTTGTGGCTTCTGTCCTCCCTTCATTCCCATCATGCTCTGTCTGTTCCTTCTGCCCTGAGTTCATGCTCGTGTGTTCAAGCCCTGATCCACCCTCCTCCTCTTTCCCTTCTCCTCACTCTCTGTCCAGCCCGGGAGCTGTTGTTGACGTAGCAGAACTACCCAAAGCGGGAGCCTGGCCTGAGGGCCGGATCCGTCTTGGGGGATGACAGGGCTGAGAGGGAGATGGGTTTGGGAAGGGAGCAGGGCTCATGACCTGAGCTCCCTGCTCGTTGAAGGGGAAGAAGAGGCTTCCCGATCCCTAGCTGCCTGGACTCTGGGAGCCCCGAAAGAGAAGCTGGGGAGGGAGGCCCTGGGGGGCTGGGAGCATGTCCAGGCCTCAGCGGGGGGGGGAAGGGGGTGGGAGCAGCTGCTATGGGGACCCAGTTTCCTGAGCCCTTCCCCCCTCACTCTTTCCAGTTCTGACCTGGGGACCCCTGCCTACACCAAGGATGGGGCCCAGGTAGGTGTTTCTCAGGGTGGCCTCTTCCCGGCACCAGATGTGCCCCCTGTGTGATGTCAGCATTGCCCTGAGTGAGCAGCCGCCGCACAGACGGCGCCGGCCCCGCGTGGCCCCGGTGGGCGCTACGCGCAGTGGTCTGAGGACTTGTCCCCGCTCCTCGCAGGTTGCGGCGGCGCGCTGACGCGGCCCGCTGGTCTCGGCCTGGTCCTGGGCAGTGTCCTCCTGAAACCGTGAGCCAAACAGCCGCGGCCGCTGGCGGGCCTTACAGTAGGGTCATCGCCGCCACAATTCAGGGGGTGGTGGCTTTGCTTTCCACCGGGGTGCCTGTACCATGTTCCGGTCCGGGGGGGCTGTTTTAGATGAGTGGTTTCTTACATCGTAGTTGATTGGGTTTGTTTCTCCAACCTGACCGTAAGCTCACTGAAGTCAGGAACCTTTTTTGTTTTTTGTTTTTTGTTTTTTGCGGTACGCGGGCCTCTCACCGCTGTGGCCTCGCCCATTGCGGAGCACAGGCTCCGGACGCGCAGGCTCAGCGGCCATGGCTCACGGGCCCAGCCGCTCCACGGCATGTGGGATCTTCCCGGACCGGGGCACGACCCCGTGTCCCCTGCATCGGCAGGCGGACTCTCAACCACTGCGCCACCAGGGAAGCCCAGGAACCTTTTTAAAAAGTCGAGGTGTAGTTTACAGTTCTTTGAATTTGAACGAACACACTCATTCTTGTAACCATCGTCCCAAATCAAGTGTAGAACCAGTTCCACACCCCCAAGTTCCCACCTGCAGCCTGGCAGCGTCTGTCTAATCTGTCTCTGTGGTTTTGCCTGTTCCAGAATGTCTTGTCGTATCAGTGGCCTGCAGCCCGTGGTCCTTGCGTCTGGCTGTGCTCCTTGGCGTCCTCGTGGTGTGGGTGTGTCTGTAGCTCGGCCTTTACGTTGCTGAGGCAGCCGCGTTGTGTGGCTCTTCCAGGTGTTTTATTCCTTCGCCAGGTGAAGGTCAGTATTTATGTCTCCATATGTCTCAGTAGATAGTTTTTTAATTTATATCTTTAACAGAGTCGTGGTTAAGTTGTACAATTAGTATGCTACTTTTTTCACTTAATAATATATCTGAAAACCTTTTCCATGTTTATAACATAGTCTCCATCTAGAACTTGAACATTGGATATTTCTGGTTACACTTCTTTTTACTTCTACTGTAGTATTCTGTAATAAATATTTTTATGCATAACTTTAAAAAATTGGTAGGTGAATTTCCTTAGCAATTCCCAGAGGTTGGATTAGTAGGTCAAAGGTAATGGGGCCTGCTTCCCCACCGTTGTCCGCCACCCTGTTAGGCATGTTCTGAGCTCTGAGCCCTCAGAGATCTGCGCTGTCTCCCTCCACATTTTTTCAAGAGGTCAGTCATCACAACGTATTCCCCGCCCCCCCCATTCTTTACCTTCCCCCAGGTTTTGTAAATTATTATATGTGAGAGAGTTTCTTTCTGGCCTTTGTTCTCTCTTACCATCTTTGGTATTCTGGGAATGTATTTTAAGGAAATAATCTGAAATATGTCCTAATGTGTTTGTTTATTCTTTTAATTCTATTTTTGTGTCTGTTCTACACTAATCTTCCTCATAATGCTTGTTTAAAAAGATCAGGAACAAAAGCTCTTTTTTAAAACTTGATTGATTGATTGATTGGGCTGCGCCGGGTCTTAGTTGCGGCATGCATGTGGGATCCAGTTCCCTGACCAGAGATCGAACCCAGGCCCCTGCATTGGGAGCACAGAGTCTTAACCAGTGGACCACGAGGGAAGTCCCAAAAGCTCGTCTTGAAAGCAATAAGCAAGCCCCAGGGTCCCCCGCCGTTGAGTGTCCCACAGCTCACAGTTCCTGCCCACGTTGCTGGGCTCTCTGCTGGGGGTGAGGGTGGGAGAGGGCTCCTGGGATGATAATTAAGGCTGTGGTCCCGATTTCCCGTTGGGTGTGTTGGCTGCAGCTTGCCCATGGTCTTTAGACTCCATCTTCAGAGACGGTCATCAGAGCAGAGTGCCTTCTCCTGCTGGTCTAAGCAGGCACTGGTCTTTATGTTTCCCAGCCTTCACTTGGGCACCCATGAGTTCTGTAGCTCTTGATTTCATACATATGTGTGTTTCAGCCAGGGGCCTGGGACTGTGGCAGCATTCATACAAATGTGTATTTTCACTTTTTAAGTCTTGTACCTTTCGGTTTATAATGTTTTTCATCCCTTGTCCGTTTTCTCCGTGAAATAACAGTGATGCCCTGAAGACGAAAGGATGCTCCGGCTTGTCTTGCGGGGAGGGCTGGAGGGAACACCAAGAAACGGGGAGCTAGGTGTGTCCGTGAAGACTTGAGAATTGTAATCGGGGGGAGGGTATTTCTGACCCAGCCAGTGGGGAGCAGACAGGCTGCGGCTGTTGTCCTGTTCCCAGCGGGGTCGCCCCCTTGCAGACAGCGAGGCTCCAGCCCAGCGTGACTTGTGGGCGGCCTCCCTGCCTCACCTCGGAATTAGCCTCCTCCCGCTAGTCCTCTGCTTCCTCCCGTCCTTTCCCAGCGTCCTGTCCCCTCTCCCGCCCCCTTCCCTAGTCCGCGGCCCTCAGCACTCTTGGGGCCATGAGCCCCTTTAAAGCCATGTCCCAGCTCCCAGAGAGTTGGCGGACCCCTGACGGGGACTCTCCCGTCCTGGCCGCTTCCTTCTCTTCTGAGGTTTTCTTCTGGAAACACCCACCACCCCCAGGTGAGCTCGTAGAGAGGGCTGAGGTGCGAGGCTGGCACCAGGCCTGGGTCTCTCCCCCAGGAGCGCAGAGTCTGACCCGGGATGGGGGCTCTGTGTGTTCACACTCAAGTAACCCGGGGGTGTTTGCAGGGGCATTGCACAGATGCTCATGAGAACTGCCGGCTGGTGAGGGGCGGTTCTCTTCTGATGACATGCGATGGTGGCATGTGTGGGAGCCACTGGCGGCCTCCTGGGCACCGTTCCTCCACTGGGAGAGATGGGCAGACTGCCCCAGCACGTGGCGGCACGGAGCAGGGCCACCGGCCGAGGAATAGCCTCCCAGGAAGAAACATGCCTGTCGCGAGCGCCAGCGCCAGGTTCATATCCCGCTGGCCTTGAGCAAGTGATTGCCAGTTAGCTTCCTCGGGAGCTGGTTGGGACCACCCACCTGCTCCTGCCAGGCCATGTCCTGGCCCCAGGCACAGCAGTGACCCAGAAGGCCCTGTCCCTCCTCTGTGCTGAAGGAGATGGTCTCCAGTGCCATCTCGTCGGGGCTCGATGACAGTAAGACAGTGGTTTGTATCAGATGCTGGTGGGAACATCCCTCCAGAGCATCTGTCCGGTGCTGCTAAATGGTACTCAGAATAAGTAGTGATCAGATGGTTATATTTGCCTCTAAGTAACCTGATTTTAACTTTGATTTTTCAGGAGAGCATTAAGTTGGATAAAAAAGGAGGGCGATCATGCACCATGGCAGTGGCCCTCAGAACGTCCAGCACCAGCTGCAGAGGTCCAGGGCCTTCGCTGGCAGCGAAGGAGAAGAGCAGCAGGCCCGTCCCAACCCCCCGCAGTCCCCCGCCACGCCCTTTGCGCCGGCGGCGAGCCCGTCCGCGCCCCAGTCCCCCGGTTACCAAGTTCAGCAGCTGATGAACCGCAGCCCCGTGGCCGGGCAGAGCGTGAACATCGCCCTTCAGAATGTGGGGCCGGTGGTGGGAGGGAACCCCCAGATCACGCTGGCCCCCCTGCCGCTGCCCAGCCCCACTTCTCCGGGATTCCAGTTCAGTGCGCAGCAGAGGCGGTTTGAGCACGGGTCTCCATCGTACATCCAGGTCACCTCGCCGCTGTCCCAGCAGGTGCAGACTCAGAGCCCCACCCAGCCCAGCCCCGGGCCGGGACCGGGCCTGCAGAGCGTGCGGGCGGGAGCCCCTGGCCCCGGCCTGGGCCTATGCAGCAGCAGTCCCACCGGGGGCTTCGTGGACGCCAGTGTGCTGGTGAGACAGATCAGCCTGAGCCCGTCCAGTGGCGGCCACTTCGTGTTCCAGGAGGGCTCGGGCCTGGCGCA
The DNA here is from genome assembly GCF_003031525.2 of Neophocaena asiaeorientalis asiaeorientalis. Classification (NCBI taxonomy): domain Eukaryota; kingdom Metazoa; phylum Chordata; class Mammalia; order Artiodactyla; family Phocoenidae; genus Neophocaena; species Neophocaena asiaeorientalis. Next base: position 346,909 of record NW_020172686.1, read on the forward strand.
GATGGCCCCGGGCGCCCAGGTTCAGCTGCAGCACACGGGGGCGCCCATCACGGTCAGAGAACGGAGACTCTCGCAGCCCCACGCACAGTCGGGGGGCACCGTCCACCACCTGGGACCTCAGAGCCCCGCGGCCGCAGGCGGGGCCGGCCTGCAGCCCCTGTCCAGCCCTGGCCACATCACCACGACGAGCTTGCCGCCCCAGATCAGCAGCATCATCCAGGGGCAGCTGATCCAGCAGCAGCAGGTGCTGCAGGGGCCTCCGCTGACCAGGCCTCTGCTCCCTGGGGTCGGGGGGACTTCGGCGTTTGGGATGACGTCCCCACCGCCCCCCACCAGCCCTTCCAGGACCGCAGCGCCCCCGGGCCTCTCCAGCCTTCCTGTCCCGTCTGCGGGGAGCGCGGGGATAAGAAAGGCTCCCAGGAAATTGGAAGAGATCCCCGCGGCCTCCCAGGAGCTGGCTCAGATGCGGAAGCAGTGCCTGGACTACCACTTCAGGGAGATGGAGGCTCTGAAGGCGGCCTTCAAGGAGTACTTGGTCGAGCTGTTCTTCTTGCAACACCTTCAGGGAAACATGATGGATTTCCTAGCTTTCAAGAAGAAGCATTATGCCCCGTTACAAGCTTACCTTAGGCAGAATGATTTGGACCTGGAGGAGGAGGACGAGGACGAGGACGAGGAGAAGTCTGAGGTCATCAACGACGAGGTGAGGGGCGGCGCCCAGTCACCAGCAGGCCGGGCTGCTTGGCTGTGCGTGCAGGCAGCCGTGAATCGCACGTGATCTGTGAGCCTGGGGTGTTCATGAGATGCAGTTCATGAGGATTTGATCCAGGAGCAAATGGAAGATGCATTTGCTTTTTCCTTCATGGAAGGAAAGAGCGGCTCTAGTTAGGAGGACGGTGCAGAGTGGCGCTGTGAGTATCGCCGGTGCGTTTAGAACAGGGACGCTTCCCCGGCTTGGGGAGCCAACCTGGCCTGACCCAGCGTTCCCCTGTGCTCTGCTGGGTGTGTGGAGGTTGGCCAGCCCCGAAGGGCCTGCAGAAGCCAGGGGTGTGGACACCTTCCCGCTGGTTCCCCAGGTTTCACATTTTACTTACGCAGGTTCACCCCTTGGGATTCTCAACACCATGAATGTCATTTTGAAAGAAGGGACTTGAATCACTAGCTTGTTACAGTATATCAGTTATGATTTAGATCACTAGGTACATTTATAAGGTATCTTCATGATTAAAGTATGGTTATTATGGCAAAGCAACTGAGAATTTTTTCAATTTTTAGATGTAGTCTTAGATTTGAGATCACATATGTAACTCACGCTGTTGCACATAGCTACTGAATGGTATTTAAGATAGACTCTTTTTTAGATAGTGAACTTTTTGGGTACCTGGAATGGGTGCTTAATAAATTCCCCAGTTGGGATGCTCAGTACCTTAGTGATTCCTAAGGCCCCTTTATTGGTACTTCCTAGAGGAGGAAGCTGATCAGACGGGCTGATGGTGAGGTGCAGCGTGGTGTGCTGTATTTGTGCCTCTGTGTCGTGTACTGTGCACTATGTCGGTGGAGCTTATTTTGTTTTTTGATACAGCTAAAGTAGTGTAAATCTCTGTCAGCTCTTCTGCAAAGAAATCGGCCTTTGATGAACAAAAGCTGGCCTCTTTGCTCATCTCCTCGTTGATATTTATTATGTGTGGCTTTGCCATTTGGTGTTTTCTTTATAACACCCTTTCCAGGATGAACCATTTTTATTTTCTAAAAGGTTTATATGATTTTTTTTTTTTGAGGATTTCACCTCTGTTGCCATGAAATAGTGAAATTCAGTTCTCTTTTATGTTTGTACACCAATGTTGTCTGTAGGCTCAATGCCCCTTATCTGTCATTGCCATTCTGACCTGCACGGAGTAGGCCAGGGTGTAAACTGCCTATGAGGTTGTCAGGGCTTTGCTACTTGAAGACTGTCCGCCATTACCATTTTTAAAGTTTGAAGTTGCAGAATCTAAGGACACTGCATTTGTGACTTAAATTGGAGTTTCTGCAAGATTTGCAGTTAAATTAGGGTATTATAAATCTGTCACAAATCAGTTCAGTGTCCTTTTACAGGATTTGATGCAAAAAATTTCCATTTTTAAACACCAGACATCAGTGAGCTATCAGCAATAAAATTCTAACAAAATTTTGAGCAGTCTTAAAAATTATGTTGCCTTCTTTTCTCAAAATATTTCCTCTCAGGTAAAGGTTGTGACAGGAAAGGATGGGCAGACTGGTACTCCTGTTGCTATAGCAACCCAGCTTCCTCCAAATGTTTCTGCTGCTTTTTCATCCCAGCAGCACCCATTTCAGGTACTTTTCGATGGTTCTAAAATGTAGTCTCATCCGAAACTTTTCCTTCATCCAGATATTTTAACCTTCAATTTACTATTTGCTCTTCAGCATTTTTTTCCAGAGCCCATTCCTTATTTTAAAAAAGTAAAAAAGCCTTCCTGTATATAAAATTATACAACTAAATTGCATGAGTAAATGACAACACAGACCTACTGCATTATTTTTTGTGTGTATTGACCTGTAGCGCAGTAGTAGCTTCAGCATGCGTGTCATCTCATACCCGCAGTCCTGTTGGATGTGTGCTCAGGATTCCTTGTGTGCTGTGTTTTAAATGTTGGTTCTTTCTTGTGTCTTCTATCTGTATTTTTGAGAATAGTACAAACAGAAGAAAAAAAGATTACACAGATGACAACTTGATATTTTCTGTAGCTAGAAGAAACACTGAAATGAAACACACTTCTAAAATACCAGGACCGTAGGCTTCTAAATGGATGTTAATTGAATGCAAGCTGATTATTTTTAATTTTTTGAAAATTAAATCACTCAGTGTTACATTAATAAATGCCAAGAACCTAAAAGTACAGGTCAGATTCTAGTCATTTTGGAATAGATTGTGCTAGGTTCTGAAAGCAGTTGAATCTTGTGGTGATAATGTTTTAAAAATTTTTTAAATTTTTAATTTTGGTATAATTTCAAACATATATAAAAGTTGCAATAACAGTACAAAGACCTCCCGTTATATCCTCTACCCAAATGCACCAGTTGTTAACTTTTTGCCCCATTGCATTATTTTTATTCTCTCTCTCTTTTATATGTACACACATACACATTTCCCCCAAACTATTTGAGAGTAAGTTGCAGACGTCATATCACACTTGCATCCCTAAGTCCTTCTTCATATGGTATCAGGTACGAGTGTTACCTGACCTAACCATGGTATAACAATCAATTCTGGAAATTTTACAGTAACTTTTACTATGACTAAGCCACAGCTCATGTGCAAATTTTGTCTCTTCTTCCGGTGACATCCCTTGTATAGTTGTTTTTCTCCCGGTCTGGGATCACCCGTTGTGTTTCGTTGCCATGCCTCTCTGGTCTTCTTTAATCTGGGCAAGCTCCTCACTCTTTCGTGCCTTCACATTTTTGAGAAGTGTAGGTCAGTTATTTTGTAGAACGTTGTTTGACGTGGGCCACTAATTCTGTTATCTATTGACGAGTCACGTTAAAGATTGCAAGGTGGATTTTCTAACTCCATTATTCCTTCTGCGTTCATTAGCTGGCATTCTGCTGTAATGATGAACTTTCTTTTTTCTTCCATTACGTATATTCACATACAGATTCTTATTTTAATCAGTGCATTTTCATATGTCATTAACGGTATTTATTTATTTAAATTTATTTAATTCAGTAAAGTTTATTCTTTTTGGTCTACAGTTCTGTGAGTTTTGTTAAATGGCCTAGAGTTGTGTAACCACCACCACCCAAGAAACAGAGGAGTTCTGGCATCCCCCCAGATGTTCCTCATGCCACATCTTTGTCGTCAGATTTTCTCCCTCCCTTAACCTTTGTTCTCTGTCTATGATTTTGCCTTTTCCAGAATAAAATATAAATGGAATTATACAGTATAGTATATGCATGCTGCCTTTTCAGTCTGGCTTCTTTCAGTTAGCATAATAATGCATTTGAGATTCATCCACGTTGTTGAATTTGCCAATTGTTTCCTTTTTTTGCTGAGCGGTATTCCACTATATGAACGTTCCCCAGTTTGTTGAGCCATTCACCCTTTGAAGGACGTTGGGTTGTTTCCAGTTGTTGGCATACCCAGGAGACAGGTTCCTGGGTTGTTATTAAGAGTGCATTCAGTTTTATATGCAACTGCTAAACTTTCCACAGTGGCTGTTCCGTTTCCCATCCCCACCAGCAGTGATTGAGAGTTCCGTTTGTTCTGCATCCTCCCCACTACTTGTTCTTGTCAGTTTTTTTCTGTAGTTATTCTAATACGTATGCAGTGGTTTTAACTTGTATATCTCTAAAGACTAATGATGTTGAACAACTTTTCTTTTTCATGTGTTCATTTCCATTTCTATATCTTCTTCGGGGAAGTATCTGTTCATTTCCTTCACCGTTTTTTTTCCATTGAGTCATTAGCTTTATTGTTCAGCATTTGAGAATTCTTTATATAATTTGGATATAAGCTTTTTGTCAGATATAAATTTGCAAATATTTTTCTGTCATTCTGTGCTGTATCTTCTTCTTCTTTTATATCATTTTTTACAGAGCAGAAGTTCTGAATTTTGATGTGTGGTCTCTTTTATCATTTTTTTTCTTTTATGGATTGTGATTTTGATATATAAGAACTCTTCACTCAACCCAAGGTCACAAAAATTTCCTCTAGTTTTTTTTTTAGAAGTTGTATAGTTTTATGTTTTACATTTAGGTCTGTGATCCATTTTTTTTTTTTTTTTTTTTTTGAAACGCGCAGGCCCAACGGCCATGGCTCACGGGCCCAGGCGCTCCGCGGCACGTGGGATCTTCCCAGACCGGGGCACAGACCCGTGTCCCCTGCATCAGCAGGCAGACCCTCAACCACTGCGCCACCAGGGAAGCCCGTGTGATCCATTTTGAGTAAAGTATTGTATAACATGCAAGCATCAGTAGAAGTTTATTTCTTTGTATATTGACAGCCAGTTAGTTGAGCAGTGTTTCTTAAAAAGACTTTCTTGTATCTGCTGAATTGATTTTGCATCTTTGCCAGAAATCAGTTCATCCTGTCCGTATGGGTCTGTTTCTAGGCTCTCTTCTCTTCCATGGATCTCTGTGTCTATCTTTTTGCTAATGCCACACTGTCTTTACTACTGTATCTTTGTAGTAAGTCCTGAAATCAGTTAGTGTGAGTTCTTCAACTCTGTTCTTTTTCAGAATTGTTTCGGTCATTCTGGTTCCTTTCACTTTTCATATACATTTTAGAATCAGCTTGTCAATATCCATAGAACATCCTGCTAGGATTTTTTTGTTTTTTTTGCGTTATGCGGACCTCTCACTGTTGTGGCCTCTCCCGTTGCGGAGCACAGGCTCCGGACGCGCAGGCTCAGCGGCCATGGCTCACGGGCCCAGCCGCTCCGCGGCATGTGGGATCTTCCCGGACCGGGGCACGAACCTACGTCCCCTGCATCGGCAGGCGGACTCTCAACCACTGCGCCACCAGGGAAGCCCCCTGCTAGGATTTTGATTGAGATTGGATTGACTCTATTGACCTGTTTGGGGTGAAGTAATATCTTGACACTGTTGAGTCTTCCAGGCCAGGAATATGGTATGTTCTCCATTTATTTTTGTCTTCTTTGATTTCTTTCATCAGTATTTTATAGTTTTTCAGCATGCAAATTCTATGTATGTTTTGTTAGACTTACACCCAGCTATTCCAGTTTTTCTGTGGTGCTATAGATGGCACTTAAATTAAAAAATTTTTTTCTAGTTGTTCATTGCAAGTATATAGGAATACAGTTGATTATGCAACCTTGCTAAACTCATTTATTAGTTTTAGGAGCTTTTTTGTAGATTCCATGGGATTTTCTACCTAGAGAATCATGTCTGCAAAGAAAGCAAAATTTATATTTTCTTCTCTCTGTATGCCTTTTATTTCTTTTTCTAGCCTTATTTGCACTCGCAATGGCATGGACTGGCATGGACTTGCACTGTGATGCTGTATAGGAGTGATAAGAACAGACATTCTTACCTTCTGGATCTTAGGGGGAAGCATTTAGTCTTTCACCATATGGAGTATGGTGTTAGCTGTAGACTTTGTAACTGTCCTTTATCAGGTTAAGGAAATTCCTTTATTCCTAGTATTTATCATGAATGGATGTTGAATTTTGTCAAATACTGTTTGCTGCATCTCTTCACATAATCATGTGATTTTTCTTTTTTGGTCTGTAAAAGTGGTGAATTATATCATATTAAGGTATAATTTGTAGGCAGGGACTGCACAGATCTTAAATGTTAGAATTTGTTGAGTCTGACGAGTGCCCGTGTAACCCATACACGTGTCAGGGTGTCCACTTCCATCAAGTCTCCTTGTGCCCTGCCAGCCAACCGCTACCCAGTCCCCCCGCCCCAGTTTATTACTATTTATTCTATTACTGTTTATTTTGATGTTCAAATTATCTGTAATTTGACCAGTGGGAGCCCTTTCAAGCGGGCTCTAGTATACTTTTGACACATCCCTGGCACTGTCCAAGTACTTCCTTACATTCTGGCACAAAATGTTTAAAGTTTATCTTGCACATGCCTTGATTCAGTCCAGGTATCAGTCATTTCTCCAAGGAACTGTGTTCCTTTTGGTGGGGAATAATAATTTGAACCCAATATTTAGGTGTTCTTGTAATGAATTTGATACAACTGAAGATAAAATTTCTTGAATTGGAAATTGTCAGAAAGTTTATTAGTGGGACAGATTTCCTGTTAGTGCTTAGAGGAATGTAATACATCAGTGCGTTTATAGACCACATTGATAAATATTTGCATAAGAACCGTGGGACAGTGGTTGGCAGGGAGTGCCTGTAAACTTAGGTTGCATGGTCTCCACAGTGACACAAATTAAACCCTCTGATTTACTGTCATACTCACCAGACTGCCAGAAATTAAACTGGACAGAATCTGTTGATTTAGGTCTATGAGATTCTTACCCACTGTTGATTGGGAGTGTAGCATGGAAACATTTCACATGATCTGGAGAAGGTGAGTGTGGGTAGGCCCTTTTGATCCAAACAGCATGCTCTAAAGGTGGTCTTGTGTTTGTGTGCCAGAAAACACATCTGATAATGTTCCCAGCAGCATCGTTTCTTCTAATAGCCCCAAACTGGAAAGGAACACATTGTCCGTCAGCAGTAGAACAGATCGGTGGGTCATGCGCGTTCATGTAGAGGGATGCTAATAGTAATCAGTAGTGAAAATGAGTGAGTCGGTGTGGGCGGGTCTCAGCAGCGCCCTGTGGAACAGAAGGAGTTCCGGGAGAGCCCAGCTGCAGCATTCCTTCAGGTAAAGTTCACTAGGAAGCAAAACCAAACACAGCGTAGCGTGGAGCTAAGCCTGTAGGTGACGGCAGCAGGGGAAGATGTTCACACGCAGTTCAGGTGGGGAGGGGGATGCCTTCATAGTGCGCGGGGTCTCCAGGGCGTGCGTAACAGCTTATTCTTAAGCCTCGGGATGAGTACACGGGTGATTGCTTTATCATTACTTTTTAAGCTTAGAAGTTTTTCTAATTCTCGGCATTTTATTATGAAAAATGTCAGACGGGAAAGGAAACAGTGTTCAGTGAGCGCTCAGGCCGCTGCTGAAATTCTCCGATTATGTACAAACAAGTGGGATTCACGCAGCCGTTTGTATGTTAACCACATAGTGTCCAGTGGCATTTATAGTGCATTCACGGTGTTAAGCAACCACTGTTACGTATATCGGTTTCTAAAATATCTTCATTGTCGTAAAAGAAAACCCCGCACCCGAGAAGCAGTCACTCCCTGGTACCTGCTCCTCCAGCCACTGGCAGCCACCAGTCGGCATCGTCTCCATAGATTTACCTAGTGTGGAGTCGTGCAGTATTTTGTGCCTGGTTTCTTTCACTTAACGTGATGTTTTCAAGGTTCATCCACATTGTAGCATGCCTGAGCACTCCATAACTTTTTATGGTGGAGTGTATATCCATTGTACGGGTGTGCTACATTTTGCTTATCCACTCTTGATAAATATTCGGGCTGTCTGCAGCTTTTGGCTGTTGCGAACAGTGCCACTATGAATACTTAGTAGCTACCCCATTTTACATCCCGTCAGCAATATACAGAGGTTCCGATATTTGTATATCCTTGCCAACTCTTTTTTTCCTGTTAAAAAAAATTCTAGCCATCCTAGTGAGCGTGAAGTGGTGTCTCATTGTGTTTTCGTTTGCATTTCTCTTGTGACGAATTATGTTGGGCATCTTAATGTGCTTGTTGGTCGTTCGTATATCTTCTCTGGAGAAAAACCTATTCAAGTTTTGAAAAAATTTTTTAAAAAAAATTCTATGATTAATTTTACTGTGCTTTTAAAAATCACATTATTTAATATTATAAATATTTAAGAGACCTAAAAGAGGAAAACCAAGGAATCTCCATTTTGAATTATAGATCTTTGTCGCAAATACTAGTGGATGTCTAAGGAGACAAGAAAATGGAGAGTCTGTCAGGAAAGAATTGAAATGAAAAAACATACCTTTTGTTTTCTTCGGAAAAAAAAAATCTCAGTATGAGTTTTATTATTTACAACCAGTTGTAGAATTTTTATATTGACCAATGAAACTCTAGAAATAAATTCAGAATTCCTTGTATTACATACACAGTATATTAATTTCTGTCTGCTTCCAAAAGACTTTGAGGTAGTATTTTTTTCTTTCTTCTTCTTTTTTTTTTTTGGCCGCACTTGCGGGATCTTAGTTCCCCGACCAGGGATTGAACCCCGGGCCCATGGCTGAGTCCTAACCACTGGACTGCCAGGGAATTCCCCAAAATAGTTTTTATTACAGTTATTTAGCTCTTAAAAAATCCTAAGTGGAGATTATTTTTCAGTGATTATAGCATTAAAGGGAATGAATAATTATAATTCTGTAAACCTACCCCAACTATTGATTTTTTTTTTTTGCCATTTAAAAAAATTTATTGAAATTTAGTTGATTTACAATGCTGTGTTAGTTTCAGGTGTACAGTAAAGTGATTCAGTTATACACACATGTATATAAATATATGTATATTTTTTAAACATTTTCTTCCATTATAGGTTATTACAAGATATTGAGTATAGTCTCCAGTGCTATGCAGTAGGTCCTTGTTGGTTATCTATTTTATATATAGTAGTGTGTATGTTTTAACCTTAAGCTCCTGATTTATCCCCCAACTACTGATTTTTTTATTCTTTTAAAATTTTATTTATTTTTAGCTGCATTGGGTCTTCGTTGCCGCGCGTGGGGGCTGCTCTTCGTTGTGGTGCGCGGGCTTCTCATTGTGGTGTCTTCTCTTGTTGCGGAGCACGGGCTCTAGGCGCACAGGCTTCAGTAGTTGTGGCACACAGGCTCAGTAATTGTGGCTTGTGGGCTCTATAGAGTGCAGGCTCAGTAGTTGGGGCGCACGGGCTTAGTTGCTTCTCAACATGTGGGATCTTCCCGGGCCAGGGTTCAAACCCGTGTCCCCTGCATTGGCAGGCGGATTCTTAACCACTGTGCCGCCAGGGAAGCCCCTTAGTTTTTTATTTTAATGAAGTTCAATTTATCAGTTTTTTCCATGGATATCCGGTCTTCTAGCGTCATTTGGTTGAAAAGACTTTTCATTCCATTTGGGTTGTTTTGGTGTCTTTAGGAACTGGCAAGGTTGTGTGAGTCTGAGTCTCCCTCTGGGCTCTCTGCTCAGCTGTTTTTATCTGTCGTCCATCCTTAAGCAGCACTGTGCCATCTGCTGAGTCTTGAAGTCCAGGCTTCCTCTTGTTCTTCCCTCAAGAATCTGTTTTCAATTCACCGACCTCTGTGTCCCCACCCTACTCTTCAGCCTATCCAATGAATTTTTTAACTTTCAGACACTTTTTCTGTTCTGTCTTTATTTGGTTCTCTTTCTTTTTAAAAAAAATTTATTTTTTTACTGAAGTATAGTTGATTTACAGTGTTTCTGGTGTACAGTGAAGTGATATATATATTCTTTTTCAGATTGGTTCTGTTTTTTAATCGTTTCTTTTTTTCTGTCAGGATTTCCTCTCGTCTTTCGTTACAACATACCTTTATGTCCTTGGGCGTCCTTATTAAACCTACTGTGAAATCCCTGCTGCTACTTCCAGAATGTGAGGCGTCTGGGGGTTGGTGTCCATTGATTGTTTTGAGTATGGCTTGTGTTTTCTCGTCTCTGTGTTTTGGAGTAATTTTTTTTAAATATATATATTTTTAACATCTTTATTGGAGTATAATTGCTTTACAATGTTGTGTTAGTTTCTGCTGTATAACAAAGTGAATCAGCTATATGTATACATATATCCCCGTATCCCCTCCGTCTTGTGTCTCCCTCCCACCCTCCCTATCCCTCCCCTTTAGGTGGTCACAAAGCACCGAGCTGCTCTCCCTGTGCTATGCGGCTGCTTCCCACTAGCTAGCTATTTTACGTTTGGTAGTGTATATATGTCCATGCCACTCTCTCACTTCGTCCCAGCTTACCCTTCCCCCTCCCCGTGTCCTCAAGTCCATTTTCTATGTCTGCGTCTTTATTCCTGTCCTGCCCCTAGGTTCTTCAGAACCATTTTTTTTAGATTCCATATATATGTGTTAGCATACTGTATTTGTTTTTCCCTTTCTGACTTACTTCACTCTGTATGACAGACTGTAGGTCCATCCACCTCACTACGAATAGTTCATTTCTTTTTATGGCTGAGTAATATTCCATTGTATATATGTGCCACATCTTCTTTATCCATTCATCTGTCGATGGACACTTAGGTTGCTTCCATGTCCCGGCTATTGCAAATAGAGCTGCAGTGAACATTTTGGTACATGACTCTTTTTGAATTATGGTTTTCTCAGGGTATATGCCCAGGAGTGGGATTGCTGCTGGGTCGTATGGCAGTTCTATGTTTAGTTTTTTAAGGAACCTCCATACTGTTCTCCATAGTGGCTGTATCAATTTACATTCCCACCAACAGTGCAAGAGGGTTCCGTTTTCTCCACACCCTCTCCAGCATTTATTGTTTGTAGATTTTTTGATGATGGCCATTCTGACCGGTGTGAGGTGATACCTCGTAGTTTTTTGCTTTATAAATTTATTTATTTGTTTGTTTTTATTTTTGGCTCCATTGGGTCTTTGTTGCTTTGTGCGGCCTTTGTCTAGTTGCTGCGAGTGGGGGCTGCTCTTTGTTGTGGTGCATGGGCTTCTCATTGCGGTGGTTTCTCTAGTAGCGGAGCATGGGCTCTAGGCACGCAGGCTTCAGTAGTTGTGGCACACGGGCTCAGTAGTTGCGGCTTGCGGGCTCTTGAGCACAGGCTCAGTAGTTGTGGCGCAGGGGTTAGTTGCTCCACAGTATGTGGGATCTTCACGGGCCAGGGCTCGAACCCGTGTCCCCTGCCTTAGCAGGCAGATTCTTCACCACTGCGCCACCAGGGAAGCCCCCTCATTGTAGTTTTGATTTGCATTTCTCACCTTACATTTGGGTCTTTAATCCATTTTGAGGTTTTTCTGTGTGTATGGTGTCAGGGAGTGTTCTAATTTCATTCATTTACATGTAGCTGTCCAGTTTTCCCAGCACCACTTAGATTCTGTTTTTGTGCCAGTACCATACTGTCTTTTTTTTTTTTTTTAATTAATTAATTTATTTATTTTTGGCTGTGTTGGGTCTTCGTTTCTGTGTGAGGGCTTTCTCTAGTTGCAGCGAGCGGGGGTCACTCTTCATCACGGTGTGCAGGCCTCTCACTGTTGCGGCCTCTCTTGTTGCAGAGCACAGGCCCCAGACGCGCAGGCTCAGTAGTTGCGGCTCATGGTCCTAGTTGCTCCACAGCATGTGGGATCTTCCCAGACCAGGGCTTGAACCCGTGTCCCCTGAATTGGCAGGCAGATTCTCAACCACTGTGCCACCAGGGAAGTCTTGATTACTGTAGCTTTGTAGTATAGTCTGAAGTCAGGGAACCTGATTCCTCCAGCTCCGTTTTTCTTTCTCAAGATTGCTTTGGGTATTCGGGGTCTTTTGTGTTTGCATACAAATTGTGAAATTTTTTGTTCTAGTTCTGTGAAAAATGCCAGTGGTAGTTTGATAGGGATTGCATTGAATCTGTAGATTGCTTTGGGTAGTAGAGTCATTTTCACAATGTCGATTCTTCCAATCCAGGAACGTAGTATATCTCTCCATCTGTTTGTGTCATCTTCAGTTTCTTTCATCAGTGTCTTACAGTTTTCTTTATACAGGTCTTTTGTCTCCTTAGGTAGGTTTATTCCTCGGTATTTTATTCTTTTTGTTGCAATGGTAAATGGGAGTATTTCCTTAATTTCTCTTTCAGATTTTTCATCATTAGTGTATAGGCATGCAGGAGATTTCTGTGCATTAATTTTGTATCCTGCTACTTTACCAAATTCATTGATTAGCTCTAGTAGTTTTCTGGTAGCATCTTTAGGATTCTCTATGTATAGTATCATGTCATCTGCAAACAGTGACAGTTTTACTTCTTTTCCGATTTGGATTCCTTTTATTTCTTTTTCTTCTCTGATTGCTGTGGCTAAAACTTCCAAAACTATCTTGAATAATAGTGGTGAGAGTGGCCAACCTTGTCTTGTTCCTCATGTTAGAGGGAATGCTTTCTGTTTTTCACCATTGAGGACGATGTTGGCTGTGGATTTGTCACATAAGGCCTTTATTATGTTGAGGTAAGTTCCCTCTGTGCCTGCCTTCTGGAGGGTTTTTATCAGAATTGGGTGTTGACTTCTGTCAAAAGCTTTTTCTATTGAGATGATCATATGGTTTTTCTCCTTCAGTTTATTAATATGGTGTATCACGTTGATTGATTTTGAATTGGGTTTTGGGTATCGTGAATGATAGGTTGCAGAGACCCTGAGATCTGTTATATCCTTCTGAGGAGTTCTGCTGGTTTGCTTTCACATCTAGTTAATGTGATTGGTTTGAAACTGTAGCCTCTGCCTCGTGAGATCTCGGTGTGGTTATGCTGGCCTGTGCTTGGCGTCTTGGCATGTGGGTGGTCAGGAGGCAGCCAGAAAAAAGGGGAGCTTGGGGCCCATCTCCGCTGCCTTCTGTGGCGATTCTCCCTTACCTGTCTCCGCTCTGGTCTCCTACTCTCCATCCTAGTAGTCTTCAAGCCAGTGAGACCCTCCCTGTCTGGGTCTGAGACTGGGGCCTGCCCTTGTGCCAAATGCCGTAAACCCAGAAGCGTCTCTTAGTTTCATTCCCTCCTTGCAAGTATCGAGTCCCACGCTGTATCTGCCCACCTTTTCACATTTTTTATATTTCTTTTAGAGTTTGTATTTATCTTGAATGTGTTTAGTCCAACAGGAAGTACTTGGCCATTACTGGACACAGAACCCTCTATCAATTCCTTTTATTAAAAAAAAAAACAAAACCGTTTTTTGATTACAGAAGTAATACATGTTCACTGTAAAACATTTAGAAAATAAGTGCACACACACAAATTATAAATTGATTGTAATCTTGTCCCCAGAGACAGCCACTGTTCACATATTGTCTGCTTTTTAAATCATTCTTTTCTCTTCTCCCTCCTTCCCGCTCTTCCTTCTGCCCCCATCTTTGTTAAATGTAAACAGGGGGTGCTTACTTTCCCTCTTCATTACCCTGAGGCCTTGCCCCATGGGAGGCAAAACCTGCAGCGTGGCTGGTCCTGGCAGTGAAGTGTCCCTTCCTAGGGATGCTGGTCAGTAGCCACTGTCACAGGCAGTTTCTTCGTTCAGACATCTGTAACTTTTGCATTTAAAATGCCTCGCTAAGTAGAGTGGATATAATTGAATTATTTAAAAAGTTAGCAACTGCTAAACACCATGCTTGGCCTTTAGTAGCCCTTCAGGGGTAGTGCAGGTGTCAAAGGTGTAGGGCGCCCAGAGTCAGCTAGTTTCTGTCTTTGCCGGTAGCTTTTCACTTAAACATTTTAAATAACCTGTATCTATTTCACACAGTTATATATCAAGTAGGGTACTAACTGCAGTACCATTTTGAAGTCAATTAGATAGTGCTTCATTGGAGTTTTAGCGCCATTTTCCAGTAGGAAGACAATTTCAGTCTTCTTATCATTCAGCTTTTGTGATTTCGGCGGGCTGAGCGACGCCAGGCAGTGTGACTGGTCAGGAGGCCAAGTTGTAGTCCTTGCCGAGACTGAGGTTTCCTGCGTTAGTTTCTGCTGTCATTGTGCGTGCAGAGCCAGCTCGTTTCCGAAGGACTCTAGATTTGCATTGAACTGAAATTCCATTTAAAACCAGAATGCAAATCCTTTTTTATCCTCCAGAGGTAAGTTAGAACTTTAAATTATTTATTATAATACATCGGGTAGATGACATTTCTCTTCTTAAAAAGAAGGGAAGTCAGTGTTTGGGATAATTATGATAGTTTTAGTTTACATTCATTCTTGTAATACACTTAAATTATGAAAATCTCAGTTTTTCCTTTTTTTTTTTTTTTCCAGCAACAAGCCCTTGCAGGGACCCTTGTGGCAGGGGCTGGCAGTGTGATCGAAACGGACCCCTTTAAGAGGCAGCAGGCGGGACCTCCGGCAGGTATGTCACGGAGCACAGGCTGAAGGGCCCCCCGGAGCCAGTTAGCGTCTTAGTTTGGGAATTCCAGTGTAGTGGCCACCTGTTTCTAAAGCGTGGCCCCTAAGGAACTTAGTTTTGGTTAGTTTCTACTTTGAAAGTTAATTTTTCTTTTGGTGGTAATCAGCTAAACAAAATATTTATGTGCATGTTTATGTGTACTGAAGTTAGAAATTTGTCAGTTGAATAGGTATATTCCAGTTTGATTTTCTGTGTGCATTTGTAGGCTGTTTAGTCCTCATGACATGATTAAGTGTAAAGCCATCTGCCTTTTCAAATTGTCATTCATTTTTCAAACTGAATTTTTTCTCCAAGTTAGGAACTTAATACACATTTTGTGTAAAAGATTCAAACAGTTTAGAAGGGTGTAGTTTAAGTCTGTCTCTGGTTTGGTATTCCTTCCCCATTCCCTAGCCACAGAGCTGGCTATGTTTGTTCAGTTTTACAGACAAGCATTGCTACAGGTGTGTCATTCTGAAAAAGTTCAAATGTGATCCTATATATATACACTGTTATGTCTTTAATATTAACTGACTAGGCCATCTTTCCCAGTCATGGACCTCATTCTTTTTGATAGCTGCAAAATACTGCACCCACTGCATGGGTGCCTCCTTCTTCATGCATCAGACCCGTGTTAGCATACGTTTGTTAGTACCGCCTTTTTTCTGTTGTAATCAAAACCTGATTGAACATTTAGTTTCACAGTTTTTTCTATACATGTCTGTCCATGTATCTAAAAGCAGCGCTCCAAGAGTGAAATTGCTAGATCAAAATGTGTGCATAGTTGAGTATTAGCGAGGCTAAGCTGCCCTCCAAAAGGGTAGGGTCAGCTTTTGCTCCCATCAGCAATTTCTGCTTCTCTCACATTTTGGCCATTTTATTAAGTATCTTTTAATCTTTGTCGAGCCGATGGGTAAAAAATAAAATCTTTGTTTTGATAATGGATTTCTTTAATTTCGATGCGGTTTCAGTTACCTCTTCATGTTCTTAACCATTTGTGAACGTGTTCCTCTGCTCGTTGTTTGTGTTCTTTGCTCATTTTGTCTTTCTGGTTGTTGATCCTTTTCATATTAATTTGTAAGAGCTTTATGAGTGTTGCCCGTTGTGTATGTTGCAGATAATTGTCTCTTAGGTTGACGCTTGTCCTTTGCCTTTTTTATGATGCTTTTCCTTATATTTACAAATTTTTAACGGAAAGAAATTATATTTATCAACCCTATCTTTTATGGCTTCTGCATTTTGGTTCATGCATAGAAAGGCCTCTCTGTTCAAAGATGATAAAAACACTTACACATGTTTTTTCTACTACTTTTGTGGTTTTATTTTTACATCAAACTGCACCTTTTCTGAAAATTATTCTAGAGCAGTCTAAGAGACCTCGACTCGAAGTGGGTCACCAAGGGGTAGTTTTCCAGCACCCAGGGGTGAATACAGGAGTTCCTCTCCAGCAGTTAATGCCGACAGTTCAAGGTAAGACCCAGCGCCAGAACTAGCTCTCTTAGCTCAGAAAGAGGGAGTGCAGAGAGGGCTTAAAGCAGCAGCAGACTAAAACGTGTGCAGTCCAGGTAGCATATCTGAGGTGGTTTCTGCCATTGGGACGTTCCTCTGAGTCCCACTTCACACAGTATGAAGAAACCACCGGAGACCAGCTCTTGTCACTTTAGCGGAGCCGCACGTCCCACTGTCCTCAGCTTCTCTCCGGTTTTCCCTCCTGTGTTTTCTCTGACTTGCTGCTGTGGTAGGGACCCTGCGGTTATCCCGTGCCTGCTCTGCTTGATGCTAACGCGCAAAGGCCGAGGCCTTTCTTTCCTTTGTTGTGTGCTCATTTATCACGTTAGACCTAATACACAGAGATCTCCCACCAGGTAAACCTCCCGTTTGAGTGTGTGTGTTGCGAGCGCAGGGTCTGAGGCAGCCCTGGCCGGTGGAGTCCGAGCCCGGGAGTCAGGGCCGCTGGGTCTGCCCTCTGTTGCAGGGGGAATGCCACCCGCGCCGCAGGCCGCTCAGCTCACTGGCCAGAAGCAGAGCCAGCAGCGGTACGACCCCTCCACGGGGCCCCC
>NW_020172686.1:363621-386346 GCF_003031525.2 Neophocaena asiaeorientalis asiaeorientalis
CGCGGCCCTCCACGTCCCGGTGCCCGCGAAGGCGCAGATGCAGGCCCCTCCGCTCCCGTCCCAGCCGCAGGTACTCCGGGCCCCTGCCGTTCCCCGAGCTAGAGGTGGAAGAAGAGACAGGCTGTGTGCTGGACGGGATGGTGCCCAGCTGGGTAACTCCCTCTCTCCCAGCGCTTCGCTCTCCACCGTGCCACAGTCAGTTCAGTAGCTGCAACGTAAATTTACCGTGCGGTTGTAGTTACTGTTACTAAAATGTCAGAAAACGACACAATTCTGAGTGCTGCTCTCGGCACAGGGAGCCACGCACAGGGCGCGGTGGCCCCGGTCCCACCTGATGTGCCGAGTAACGCGAGGTCATAGGAGCGAAGGCCTGGGGGCGGTGGGGCTCCTGTGAGCCTGACCGTCTGCCAGGCTCTGTCCACGGTGCCTCCCCCGGACGCTCCACTCCACCAGCGTGGGTGAGGCTGCTTTCCAGGCTTGATACACGTTTCCAGGGTTTATAATGCCCCTCCTCGTCCATAAATTAACTTCACCCAGACGTCTTTTTGAAACGTGTACAGTAGACCACGTGGGGCCCCTGAGGAGCAGTGCGTTGGTGAAGCATGGGTCTGGGGCACCAGAGGGGCCAGAGGCAGTGTTTTCAGAGGCTTGTCTCAGCGTGTGCTCAGCCGCTTAGGAAAACCTCCCCTTCCTCTCCCCTCTCCCTCGTTAACAAGGAGATTTCCTAGCTGGGCTCGGAGTTTGAGTTCTTCTGGTGGTTGTAGAAGTTTGCTCTCATGTAAGGATGCTACTTTTCACTCACCGCCTGCCAGGTGCAAGGCGTGGTGATGGGCACTTCCGGGCCTTTATTTGCTCTCCTCTGCCTGGCAGCCCTCCGTGGTAGAATCTTTATCACGCCCGTTAGCTGTGGAAAGACCGAGGCCAGAGAGGCCGGATAACTTGGCACGGTTGGTCAGCCAGTGCTGGAGGGGCTGTGACTGGCCCCCTGGGTTGATTCTGGAGCCTTTTGTGCACCTTGGGAAGGAGTACCCCCTCCCCCGCCAGGGCGCTGAGCTTCTTGGGCCTCCGCGGGCTTGAGGGTTCCGTGGAAGTGAGGCTCTCTGTTTTGAATACCGTCATTGAGCCTGGTACCGACCTCACGCAGCACTGACGTTTTTCTTGGGTTTCTTTCCCGCCCTTGTTGTCGACGGTGTGAGCTGTGGGATGTGATTTTAGAAGAAGCTCCTTACAGAAGCCGTGGAATTCTGTTCCTTCCAGATTGGGCGGGGCCGGCAGACTTCTTCTGTAAAGGGCCACAGAGAGGGAGTGTAACGGTATTTCAGGGTTTGCAGGCCGTGCGCTTCCTGTTGAGTTGCTCAGCTCCGCCGCTGAAGCTGAGAGCAGCGCCAGGGCCCACAGATGAGCGGCCGTGGCCTGTGGAACTCTGCCAGAGTGTGGCCGGCCACAGTTTACCGACCGCTGAGGTGGAGGAAATCTCCCTAGAGGTGGGCGGAGAAGCTGTGCGCCATGAGGGGCCCAGCCTTGGCCGCGGTGTCTCGTCCGCACCGCGGGTTATAAACGTGCCGCGTGCGCGTCGCTCTGTCCTCAGGCCTCCTGGCGCGGCAGGGCCTTGGCTTCCCTGCTCTCTGTCCCCCCACTTCCTCCCGGCCGGAATTCCCGTGTGAATCTAAGCTCACCCTCGGCCCGGGGAGGGCTGGGCGGAGGGGCTCCTCAGTTTTACAAGCTCGGCTCTCGGGACGGCACAGAGGAGGGTTTCTAACCTTACAGCTTGCCCACCGCGAGAGGGCCGCGTGGAATCTGTCTTTGCCCTTCAGAGATCAGGTGCACGGTGAGCATTTGGTACTTCTCAGTTAAGAAGTTTCTACAATTAAAAATTCTAAAAAATTACTTGAAAAAGCAAAAAAAAAACCCGACGTAAGACCGTATGTGAAGGCACCATTTACAGGGAGCTCTGATGTGGCTTTGTGGACTAACAGGGCTTCTTCTCTTCTGTAGACACGGTTAGTCTGCGTGGCCCTGTGGTCCGCAGTGGGCCCACTGGTCAGTCTGCGCTGCTGGGGAGAGGGAGGGGCGTTGCACAGGGGCCTCCAGCCAGCCTGTGGGTTCCGGGCACGGCACTGAGCCCTGTTTTCCCTGCCAGACTGCGGCACCACCCAGACCGCCCATGGACCCCGCCCAGCCCTGCCCGCGGCCCCTGCCCTCCGCCTCCTCTGCCTCGACCGTTGTCCCCGCCAGTGGCTCAGGCCCAGGGCCTTCGCCTGCCCGGGCCTCCCCGGTGAACAGACCCTCCCCGGCAGCCAAGTCGCTGTCTCCGGTCATCGCCCGCTCCCCAGGGGCAGCCGTGTCAGCGCCCCCGAAACCACAGAGCCCCGCTCAGAATGCCGCCGCGCCCCACGACGGTTCTCAGGACAAGCTGGCAGAACAGATAGCGCTGGTAAGTGCACCTAAAGAAGCTCTTGAAAGTGCTCAGGAAGAGCCCACCGTGTACTCCAACCTGTGGAACGCGTGTGCTTTCACTTTCTAAGGGGGCAGTAGTATAAGACGGAACACCTGATAGTAAGGTTTGTGATCCGGAGAAACCAAGATTAAAACCGCGTAGTTGGCCCTGTCCTGCCGGAGGGGCAGCTAGACTGGTGTGGAGAAGGTCTTTTCCGTGCTGGTATCAGCAGTCGGGGAGGGGGTGTGGGGTGCAGGCTGAGAGCTCAGAGCCCTCGGGAGGCTGCCCGGGCCAGTGCAGCTCACGGCCTGCTCCTAGCGAGCGTTTGCTGTTCGTTGGGCGACTGAGCAGTTATTTGCAAGTGCTCCGCCGTGAGCGCTGGCCTGGGAGCTCTGTCCTGGGTTTCCAGGATGAGGCTCCCGGGGGTCGCACGCCCTTGCCTCTGCCCTCTCGTAGAGCCTTGTTCAGCAACTCTTCTTCGCTGCTGAGACTTCCACGTAGCAGGGTCGCACTGACTGGGGTGTGCATCGGTGGCTTGCACTTAAACTGTGCCGGACGTCTTCCACCGCTGTGCTCCTTGCAGGAGAACCAGATCCATCAGCGGATAGCAGATTTAAGGAAAGAAGGCCTGTGGTCCCTCAGACGGCTGCCCAAGCTGCAGGAGGCCCCGCGGTCCAAATCGCACTGGGACTACCTGCTGGAGGAGATGCAGTGGATGGCCACAGATTTCGCCCAGGAGAGGAGGTGGAAGGTGGCCGCTGCCAAGAAGGTGGGTTTGAGACACAGGCCACCGCGGTGCCCAGGGGTCATCAAGCAGCGCCAGGGGCTTAAGTGTGAGGACGGAGGTCTCCCAGCCCCACTTTCTAAACGGTTTCTTTTTCTTCTTAGATGTTTATTTATTTGGCTGTGTTGGCTCTCTAGTTGTGGCACACAGGCTCCAGAGCGCGTGGGCTCTCTAGTTGAGGTGCGCGGGCTTAGTTCCCCCACGGCATGTGGGATCTTAGTTCCCCAACCAGGGATCGAACCTGTGTCCCCTGCATTGGAAGGTGGATTCTTAAGCACTGGACCACCAGGGAAGTCCCTCTAAAGAGTTTCTGGACTTACGATGTATCTGAAGAATGTTTTGCTGCTATTTAGAAAGTAACTGCTGCGTTGCTTCATTTCTGAGGGCTGTCCCCAGTGCTCTAGCGTGGACTGCTGGGAACAGACACGGCCCTTCTGCTGCAGTTCTGTCCTGGGATTTGGGTTCTTTTTCTGGCCAGTTTTGCCCGGTAGTTGGCATCAGGATACCTGCAGCCCCCCAGATCCGGGCTGAGAGTAGGGAGGGGGAAGAGGCCAGGTGGCTGGCCGGCAGCTCGGGCACTCGTCCCGGCCCTCTGGCTCCCCGCAGCCTGCCTGCTCTGTGTTGCCTGGTCTTCCGGTCCAGCTTCTCTCCAGTTCTGGCTCAGAATTTATTACCTTCTCTCTGCTCCCAAAGTAGGCACCCAGCCCGGGGTAGGACCTCTAGGAGACGCTACTGCTCAGGTTTCTAGGGCTCTTGGGTCCCAGAGTGTAGAGCAGCTGTCCTTGCGTACGTGCACATAGCTCCAGGCCCAGCTGCTCCTTCCTCCGTCACTGTGTGTCTTTATTCCTCGGGACCTGGATGCTGCCTTCATATTTCCTATGCTCTCAGGACTGGGGATTGCTCCTGTGTGCCTGGCCTGTCCACCTCCCTCCTCTGAATTCTCCCCCTTGCTTTCCCCACGTAGTTTTGGTAGAGAGAAGCCGAGACCAAGGGGGTAACAGCAGGGTCTGAGTGTAAAGGGTCTTTAATCAGATTCATGCGTATTTAAGAAAAAAACCAGATCACTCCTTAAACATTTCCTTTTTCACGAAGGTTGATGGTCCTGAACATGTGGACGCAGGGCTGGACAGGGCAGTGGCCGGGGCCGAGGGGCAGGGATGGACGCCGAGCGGTGGGACTGAGAGGCAGCTGAGCCGGGGGCCGCGGCTGCGCGCTGTGCTGCCCCTCCTCGCGCCGTCCCTCTACCCCCGGGAGCCAGTGGCTTTGTGCGAGGGGTGTGCGCTCACCAGGACAAGGCCCTGGGAGTCCTGTGCTGGGCGGCCGCCTCGGGGGCATCCGAGAGCTGAGGGGCTGGCAGCTCCGCTGCACTCGGGGCTCAGGATGTGTCCCTTTCTGAGTTACTTCTCTGCACCTTTTGGAGGTACAGCTGGTGAGGAGGTAAAGAGTAGAAATTCTGGAAAGCGGTTTGGCAATTTAAAGCAAAAGCCTTAAAAAATGTGAATTATCCCAACCCAACTTTTTTAATCCTAGGAGTTAAATTTGGCTGCATTCACGCAGTGGAAATGATACGTATTAAAAATGATTTTGATCTGTGTTGATTGATGGAAAGATGTTCCCTATATTAAAGGGGGAAAGGACGATTGTAGCACGGTGTGATATTCCATTTTGGAGAAAAATACGTGTATTTGGTAAAACAACACTTGTAGGAAAGTCAGGCAGACCGTTGGTGGTGGTTTGCACTGGAATCAGCATTTGTCCCACGCGCCCTTAGAGCAGGTGCGGGTGTGTCTCTCTGGATTATATGTAGTTACGGGCTGAGAAGATTTTAAAGAAACGTTATGTATCTTTTTTCTGATAGCATGACACAGCGCACAACGTAAAATTCTTGGACTTTCATTTACTAGCTTGTCAGAACTGTAGTGCGTCATCACGAAGAGAAGCAGCTTCGGGAGGAGCGGGGAAGGAGAGAAGAACAGAACCGATTGAGACGAATAGCTGCGTCAACTGCTAGAGAAATAGAATATTTTTGGTCAAATATTGAACAGGTAAATTCTGAGATTTTGATGGGCTCCTGGGAGCACAGACTGTGTCGGGGTTGCTGAGGCGGCCTTCTGAGCCCAGCCTGCCTGTGCCATGGGGAAATCCCACAGGTGGAGCCTGTGGCGTCATTTGGAAAGGCGGGTGCCCGCACTTCCTGGGCACCTCTGGGCTGTTGGCTCATCAGGAGACCTGGTTCTGCCTCTGTGTTTCTCTTTGTGCATTGAAATCCCCATCAGCCGTGGCCTGCGCGCTCTGTGGTGTCTGGGAGCCTTCCTGAGGGGCCCTTCCTGTAGTTCTGTTTAGTATTGGCGCAGGTCACTAAAGGCTGCTTAGTTCCAGAGTGGCTTGCTCTGTCTCTCGCTTCCTTTTTGTAAAAATTCTCTTCTTACCGTCTGACAGAATTTGGGCAGGATGCAGTGGACACAAAATAATGAAAGAGTACCAAACTGAGTATTTCTCTTTGAACAGCGTGGGGGGTTAGGGCTGCCAACCCTATGTGCAGCTGAAACTCTGCACACCGCTCGTCATCTCTCTGCCCTCTGCATCTGCGGTTCCGTGGCTGCGGGTGTAGCTAGCCGCGGACCGTGCAGCTCTGTAGGATTTACTACCGGAAAACATCTGAGTACCGGTGGACCTGCACAGTTCAAATCCGCGCTGTCCAGGGGTCAGCTCTAATCTGAATGGGGTCGGGACGGCTGTGCTTTGGCCTCCATGCGTGAGTTTAATGTTTTCACATATAGAACTTGCATTTCTTAGTAACATGCTTATTTATTTAACTCTTTGCTTTTAGGTTGTGGAAATAAAACTACAAGTAGAATTAGAAGAAAAAAGGAAGAAGGCTTTAAATTTCCAGAAAGTTTCCCGGAAAGGTATGATTACTTTTTAAAAAGCCTTCCCCTTTTGCGGGCTGTGTTTGCTCGATTCTCTGCTCACCGTCGCCTTGTGACATCGTGGCTTTCCGTGGAGCCTCCCCCGCGAGGCTGTTTCCTCAGCAGCCTGGTCCTGGCATTTCAGTTCTTCTGAGATTCACTAGTATGAGTCAGTAAGCCCCAGGGTGACCAACTTTGGGGGGCTCTAGGGATTGAGGTTCTGAGCCTGTCCCCTGTGTCCCCGGAGAGTGAGATGAACTCCCCCGGCTTTGCCCCCCGCCCCTCCGCGGTCCCCGTGTCTAGGCGTCGTGCTGATCCCACGGTGCTCAGCAGAAGCTACCCCATCACTGGAAACCTGGGGAGGGGGCGGGGAGGATTCCTCCCTTTTACTGATGAGGAAACTGAGGTGAAGGAAGTGGTCCCTGTTGAAAGTCACGGAGCTCTAAGATTATGCAAGTCATGAGCGAGAAGCTTTGCCAGGTTGGAGACTAGGTTCCTGCTGAAGCCGAGAGCGGGCGTGGTGGTGTGGCTGTGCCACCCTGCGTCGCAGGGGGGAGGTGGGACCCGCCTTGCTGTCCTCTGCTCTCCTTGGGGGGCGGGCACAGGTGCCCATGGTCGTGTGAGGAGCATCACCTCCTCCACTGCCTTAGTGAAAGCGAATCGCGTTACCTGTCTCTTTAGGTAAAGAGTCGAGACCTACAGGGCTTGATGCGTTACGGGAAAACTTTGTGGTGAGTTCGGGACTGTCGTGTCGCTGTGCGAGGGGTTGTCTGTCTGCAGGAAGTTGTAGGCATGAATAGCGTTCTCTCTCGCTGGAGAGCAGTCCCCCTTGGGCCTACAGCTGGTTCTTTCCAGCTTCAGGCTCACCTGGGTGTTAACCTTGGTGGTTTGGGAAGAGCAGGCGTGGGTTTCGTCTTGCTTCCCCGCAGCCTCCTCCCCACCTTTGCGGTGTCTGCCGTGGACACGCCTGGCACGGCCTCCCAGGTCCTCCCGGGTGCATGCTGACTGCAGTTCTGCTCTGGGTTCTCATTCTGTGTTTTCAGATCTCATGCTTACGATTTGTGTTCTGTGTCACAGGATTCGGGGATACCTGGAAGAAAAAGAAAAGCAAGCACATCTTTAACCGATGATGAAGGTCTGTCCCCCTGGTGCTTTGGCTGTCTGCAGGGCTCTCTGAACGTGCAGCTGGAGAGCTCACTCTCCAGGTGCTGCCAGGGCGTCGAGGGCCGCCTGGACCACGAGAGTCCGGTGGCTCAGTGGCTTATGCTCTTGGGGGCCGGGGGCCTTGGTGGATGGTGGGGTTTTGCAGTGGAGAGACAAGGAGTTGGATTGTGGAGGAGGGAAGGTGTCGGACCGTGTGCGTGCGTGCGCACGCGTGTGCCTTTTGTCGGTAGGGAGGAGAGGCCGTGCGTGTTGGGGGCAGGAGTCAGCGGGAGGGAAGGCGTGCCGTGGTGAGGGCTCAGCTCAGATGGAGAGGTGGCCCGAGGGCGGGTGGGGCTCTGCCATGGGTGCTGGTGGACTCTTGGCCACCAGGAGCCGGCTGTGGGGTTGCAGGGCTGGAGCTGCCGGACAGGAGCTGAGCTCGGGGAATCCTCAGCTGGGCAGGGGCTGGGGCCTCTGAAATGGGCGATGATGAATTCATAGTGACACCGAACAACGTGCTTGTGGGTCTTTCTGTAGTGGGCTCTGCAGGTGGACAGGAAGTTCCACATTGCTCCCTGTTTTGGCCTGAGTAGGTCTGTCATGTGATGGAAACCGGCCTCTGTTTCACACTGTGAAATGGAAGAGAAAGTATAAAGTATGGTCCCTTGTTTTTTGCTTACTTAATAAACTATCACTTCCAGATTTAACCTGAGAAATTAGGACTTAGTTTTCACTTCTCTAATGGCTGTGCATGACAGTTTTGGAGCCTTGTAGCGTTTCATGAGTAATTGCGAGGAAGATGCCGTGGGGTCTCTCGCTGACATTTGATGGTGGCCATTCCAGTGGAAGACGAGGAGGAGACGATTGCAGAGGAAGAGGCGCTGGAGGGGGCTGCGGACCACCAGGCGGAGCTGTTGGAGTTAGCCAGAGAAGGTGGGCTCCGAGCGGCTTCCTGTGATGCTCTATTAAACATTTATTGAAACACACACGTAAGGTATGAAAACCGCAATAGGTTGCATGCGGTGTAAGCGGCCACGCCGCCCAGTGTAGGAGAGAGCGCCATTCTGCCTCTGCCCTTGTCCCAGCGGGTGACTGCGGCCTGGATCTTGGCGTTTATCATTCCTTCCACTCAGTTTCCCCCTCCCCCTGCGTGAATCCTGAACGTACCGCTTTGTTTGGGTCTTAGAACTTGGTATAAGCGGAATCACTCTGGACGCTCACCCACTGGCCTTTCTCAGTTCCGTTTCCGAGTTTCGTCCTCGTGGAGGTGTGTTGCTACGGAAGCAGTGCCCGCGGCTCAATGGTGGTCTGTGTGCATGTGTCACGGGTTAGCGGTTGTGCTGTTGGCGGGCAGTTCGGCGGTTTCCCTGCGCTCGTCCTCGCAGGCGGTGCTGCCTGCAGCACTCTCGTGTGTCCTGTGCGCACATGCTCGGGCGTCTGTGCTCGGAGCAGGGGGGCCGGCTTGCGGGGCGTGCACACACGAGGCGGCGCCCCGCCGTGGTTGGAGTGCTGGGCCGGGCCCTGCATCCCAGGAGCGCCTGGTGGTGTCCGCCTGTGGTGGGGGAGCGTGACCCACGAGGCGCAGCGTCTTCTCACAGCTGTCCTCGCCCACTTGGTTTTGGGTTTTCTCTTCTGTACTGACTCTGGGTGTTCTTCCTGTGTTCTGGACACGTTGCCTTGTCAGTGACGTGTGTCCTAGTAACCTTTTTCCAGTCTGGGGTGGGTCTTCCTTCTCTTTATGGTGCCTTTTGAGGAACAGGTGTTCTTAATTTTAGTGTAGTTGGGTTTGTCCGTGTTGTTTAAAAGAAGTTTTTTTAACCTCAGGATCAAAAGGATGTCTTTGTGCATCGTCTAAAAATTTTTGTTTTACGCTCGTATGGATGTTTGTAATCCACCAAGAATCACTTTTGTCTCTAGTGTGAAATAAGAGTGCAGTTTCTTTTTTTTTCCCCAAATGGTTAACTAACTCTCCCCGTGCCATTTGAAAAGGCCATCGTTCCTCAGTGATGCTCAGTGCCGGCTCACGTGTTAGTCACGTTTTCCTGATACGCACGGCTCTTTCTGGGACCTTCATTGTTTTACTGGTCAGTTTGTACCAATACCACACTCCCTTGATTACTCTAGCCTTATAATAATTCTTGAGGCGTAGCTAGGTCAGTCCTTCTGCCTTATTCTTTTTTAGGAGAGCTTTGACTAATTTGGGTCTATTTTAGATACAGCTCAGTATCAGTTTATCAAGTTTCAGAGAAAAACTGCTTGGGGATTTTGATTCAAATGTGGTTGAATTAGTGGGTGTTTGGTGAGAATTGCATCTCTATGAAGAGCTTTTCCAACCTATGATCGAAGTAGCCTCTCCGTTTACTTAGATCTCCTTTAATAGCTTCCGCTAACATTTTATGGTTGCATATTTTTATTAGATTTATTTCTAGGTGCATTATAGTTTTTGAAGTTGTAGTCAGTGTTTTTTTTTTTTGTTTTTTTTTTTTGTGGCGATATGCAGGCCTCTCACTGTTGTGGCCTCTCCCGTTGCGGAGCACAGGCTCCGGACGCGCAGGCTCAGCGGCCATGGCTCACGGGCCCAGCCGCTCCGGGGCATGTGGGATCTTCCCGGACCGGGGCACGAACCCGTGTCCCCTGCATCGGCAGGCGGACTCTCAACCACTGCGCCACCAGGGAAGCCCCAGTGTTTTTTTTTTAAGAATACGTTTTAATTTGTTGCTGGTCTGTAGAAATGCAGTTGATTTTTATTTACTGATCTTAAATCCAGCAGCTGTGCTAAATTCTCACATTACTTGTGTGTATACAACCTCTTCATCTCTGAAGAATAACAGTTTTTTCTTTATAATCCTGGTCCTTCTATTACCGTTCCTTGCAATAAAGTGTAGAAATAGAGGTGCTGATGGTGGGCACCTTTGGCTTGTTCTTTTTTTTTTTGGATACACCACACAGCTTGTGGGATCTTTAGTTCCCCGACCAGGGATTGCACCCGGGCCCTCAGCAGTGAAAGCATGTGGAGTCCTCACTACTGGACCGCCAGGGGATTTCCCGCCCTTCGGCTTGTTCTTGATTTGAGAGGGACATTTTCACCCGGAAAGGCAGTAGCTTGTGGTGGTTGGTCACGACTGCTTGGTTCAAATCCAGTGTTCTGTTTTATCTCTTCTCTTAGCCTTTGAGCTACACCTTGTCTTGCATTCTTGTTGCAGGCCTTTCTGATTCTCGTGTGTATCCCTGACTTGGTAGAGTCTGCGTTAACTTGGAGCTACTCTACCCCTTCCTGTAGGGCAGGGATTGGGAGCAGCCCGGCCGGGTGCTTCTGGCTCGGGTCTCACGGAAATGCGGCCGTCAGCAGGCCCAGCCTCCGGTCCACCCCAGCTGGCCCCCTAGCTGGCCGGGTGGATGGTTGTTGGCAGGCGAGCCCAGTCCCCCTACACAGGGACTTCTCCGGGTGGCTGTTCGAGCGTCCTCAGGATGGGGTGGCACGGTGGCTGGTGTCCCACAGCAGGCGATCACCCTGGTTATCCCTGGCCACTCAGGGGAACTGACCAGGCTGTGACCGCAGGGAGCCGTGTCACCGGGGCACATCTTCGTCCATTCACTGGGGTGCCTCTTCCTGGTCGGGTCTCCTCTCGTGCCCCTCGTGAACCTTTCAGCACTTTCTTTATGTAGATGTTGTGAATTTTTTAAAACCTAAATTCTAAGTATTTAAATACTTTCTATCTAAAGAAGTATAGAAATACTCTCTGTCTAAAGAGAATCTTCTTTCCCATTTTATCTTCAAACTAGTTTATATGTGTGAAGGCTGTTGATTCCTGTGAGTTGTTTGTTCCAAGACACCTTACGAATTATCTTATTCTTGAGGTAGTTTTTCAGTTGTTTCTGCTCTTTTTCTTTTTTTCCTACTTTGATAGCCATTATATGATGTATATGTACATTTCCCTACATTTTGTTATGAAAACATGCAAACAGAAAAGTTGAAGAACCTTATTACGAACTCCCATACACCCGCGACCTCCCTTCCACAGTTGGTCTTTGCTTTATCACGTATCTACCTATCAGCCCCATATGACGAATAGTTTAAATCATGAGCAAGTGAAGTCACTGGATTATAAGTCTTAAACGAAGAGAGCCCTCAATACTGTTCTTCTGGGGTACTTCTCTGTGGCGTTGGTTACTTTGACCACAGATTTTATGGACATACGGTGTACGTGCAGAAAGGCTTATGTATCACAGGTACACAGCTCACAGCGTTCGTTGCCTTGTTATATATAACACCCAGTGGAACTGTGTTTGAATACAAACCTGGGTCCAAGTTTCCGATTACTCCCCTGGACAGACCCATGGAGTGGGAAATAGTGACGTCAGAGGGCATGAAATTTAAAGCTCTTCAGCTTTTCATACTGGTTTCCAGAAAAGTTAAGCCGTTTATACCATCACCCGCAGTGTTGAGACTGTTCGATTCGTTATGTTCATCCAGCATTCCGGTTTTAAGGTGGTTGCCATGCAGTGGGGGATACACGGCGCACTGGTTTCTGGAGGTGCTCAGTTAAAGAGATACTTTATGAGCCCTTTAGAGTATTTTGTGTGTGAGACAGCTCCATATCCCTCTCCCATTGGGCTTTCGTGTGGTGGGCTGTTTGATCAATTAGGGTGAGCTCTTTATACAAAAAGTCTATAGCAATATTTTATCATCTTTTTTGAACATTTTTTGTTTCATTTTTGACTTTTACTTGATGTTTCGTATTTTTATGTATCATCTCCACTGATTATTTGTATCAGTGGTAGTTTTATATTTTCGTTTATTAATCTGTAGATTTTACTGTACATTTATTAAGATTATTTCAGGAGTATTTGTTCCTTTATGAATAAAAGTTGAGTTTCTTCATTTCAAAGATTCTCATCTTTATAAAGAAAAGGTCGTATATCTTGTATCAGTAACGGGCAATCATTATTAGTTTTTGGAAAAAAATAAATGTGCTTTTAAAAAATACATACATTTCCCAAGGAGTTAATTTAAAGCTAGGAAAAGGAATATACGTCTGACCCCTGAACAGCACGGGTGTGAACTGCACGGGTCCACTTACTTACACGTGGATTTTTTCCAATAGTAAACACTACAGTGGTACACGATCCACGGTTGGTCGGGTGTGGAGGAACCTCGTACAAGGAGAGCAGACTAAGTTACACTCGGGTTTTCCACTGCAGGGTCGGCAACGCTAACCCCGGAGTTGTTCAAGGTCAACTGTATATGAAAGGGCCCTTCTCCTGACTGTGTTTTCTTCCCTGCTGACACTATTGGTGTAAAATAATCTTTCTTCCTACAATCCTTTCCAGCTGAATTGCCCTTAATTGATTTGATGAAGTTGTATGAAGGTGCCTTTCTGCCGAATTTCCAGTGGCCCCAACCTAAACCTGACAGTGAAGAGACAAGTGAAGACGAAGGTCTGTTTTAACATCTTGGAAGAATTCAGCTTTGAAAACAAAAGCCAGAATACTTAACAGAGGAAGGGTGCTTAAAACAGAGTTTCAGAATTACCTTCACTTCTTTCAGTCTGATAAAAAGTTGAAAATATATTTAATATGAAAGTTTATATTAATAGTTTCATTAAATTCTGTGCTTTTTATTTTTATTGGTTAACTTGGCATAATTATCAGAGTACTTGATCAAGTTGTGGACAATGTAGAAATACTCTTCTCCAGATTTATACACATTTTACGGGCCTAGGTTTTATCATTTATCCAGGCTGTGCTGTGTTTGTTTAATTTAACACACCCAGTTTAAGGACTTTACTTGACTTTTATTGGAGTTCCAAGGAGGTACACAGACTACGCCCCGGAAGAGTCCACGTGTTGTTTTCATCCCCCCTGTTCTGGTCCATAGACGTGGCTGTCTGCGGGGGGCAGCAAGGGAGGGGCCCAGAAGATTCTGCGGGGAGGCCAGGGCTTGCCGGACCCCACGCTGCAGCAGGACTCCAGGGGGGGCCGGTGGCCCCCTTGCTTGCCCAAACTAGGATGCTTCTGATCCTTCCATTCTTGGTGGTGGAGGGCAGTCACTAAACCCTTAGATGGCTGTAAATCTCTGGGTGATACTAGCTCCTGTTGCTGCACAGACATTTTCGAACTTCACCCAAGGGCCTTCCAGAGCCGTCCTACAAACTCCATAAGAGTTCGTACCTGTCTATCTGGATACATTGTTAACTATCTAAAGTGGATTAAAAACAAAAATTTGCTGCGCAGTTCTGTCTTTGAAGTGTTTGGGTTCTAGCAACTCCCTTTCTTTTTTCTCTTCTCTCTCTGTTTTTTGTCATGTTAAGTGGCCTCATAATACATCACAGCCTCTCAAACCTCACAAATCCCGTTTTTCCATTGATCACAGACATGGAAGACTGCTCGGGTGACCGGGAGAGCCGGAAGGCTGTGGTTCTCATCGACTCGCTGTTCATCATGGACCAGTTTAAAGCCACGGAGAGAGTGGTTGTCGGGAAGCCTCACACAAAGGACATCGCGGAAGTGACCGCTGTGGCCGAAGCCATCCTGCCCAAGGGCAGCGCTCGGATCAGCACCGCGGTGAGCCGCTGTGCCCTGTGTGAGGGATGGTGTCTCTGTTAAGGGGAAAAGCTACCTCCCTCCAAATGAGCTCTTTATCCCAACGGCAGAAGTTGTCAGGAAAAACAATTAAGGATCTTTCTTTTCCTGTTACCTGTAAATCATCTTTGTGGCTTTCCAGTAGGCTTATCGTATGACTGATCTGGCAACAGTTGTAATGGTTGTTCTGAGATGTGCCTGTTGGGCCCGTCTGCCCCTGCAGGTGAAGTTGAACGCTCCGGCTCTTCTGTACGGCGCCCTCAGAGACTACCAGAAGATTGGCCTGGACTGGCTGGCCAAGCTCTACCGGAAGAACCTCAATGGCGTATTGGCAGATGAAGCTGGGCTTGGTAAAACAGTGCAGATCATTGCTTTTTTTGCCCACCTAGCCTGTAACGAAGGTAAGAGCTTGTTGTTTTTTGAACAGTTCGTATTTGCTGAAACTGAACCATAGGCAGTGCATCTGGCGTGAGGGTGGGGAGAGGCCTTTATTCTCTGCTCCTTTGTTCCGTGCTCTGGTCCAGACTCAGAGAACTGGGCTCAGAGGCACTCATCACTGGAACAAACAAAGCACTCGTTCACAACAAACACTAGATCGAGTAACTCACCATTTTTCAAAGTCTAACGTAACATAAGACCCAGCAGGCTGTGTGACTGGGGCTTTGTGACTTCCAGGCCGCAGGGCCTCTGCGCTACTTCACGTCGGCATGAGTCCTCATGGCCGGGCTCTCCCCTCGGGCTGCCCGTGGGCCGGCGGGTGCGCGTCCCCCGTGGCGTGATTGGTCGCCCTGCCGAGGCCCATCGGCGTCTTCCCTGTGCTGTGGCGCAGGCCCTCCTGTCTCTCTGCTGGATCCCGCCACCCCTGGAGCCTTGTGAGGGCTCGGCGTCTGTGCAGCAGCAGAGGGACGGGGTGCCCGCACTCCGCAGCAGGCCGTGCCCTGGCCCCGGACGTCTGCCTCCTCACCCCTCGGCTCTTCCAGCTCGCACGGACGTTCAGCCTTCGGCCCCCGTTCACTGCCCTCCGCTTGGCTGTGGGCCTGGCGCCCGCCTGCTCCCCGCCTGTGCTGTGGTGCTGTGGGGCTGTGGACGAGCCTGTGTGCGTGTCTCTAACACGGGACAGGGGCTTATAGGCTTCCTCTCGCAAGGGAAGTGTCCCGTAGCACCGGGGGTAGGGGAGCAGGAACCTCACGTTCCAGCACTTAGCCAGCTCCTGAGGAAGCACGGGCCATCACCTTCATCTCCGTGTCACAGCTTCAGTAGCAGGGAGGGGCCCCTCGAGTTTAGGGGGAGTTGGCACCCTGAGTAGGCTGGATGGAGATTCCTTCAGCCCTGGGATCGTTTCTTCCTCCCCGGCCCCTCTAACTTCTTTCACAGTTACCTTGACGTCTTTAGTAAATAACTCTTCTTTGCCCTTGGTTTTGAAAGCTTACTTGATCTTACCTTTAGTACAAATGGATCAACTTTGAGGCCTTATTTCCTTGTGCTAGTATGTTTGTTTTTGACCCAGTACCACAAAGTGTCCAATGTAGTACTTTAAAATGAGTTTTTATATATATAGTTATCTCAAGATAGAAGAGCTACCTTGTCTTACTAGTTTATTGTTTAGTTGAAAAAAGTGTTCATTATTGTATTTATAATAGTAAGAACTTGGAAGCAGTGTACACTTCCAAAAGTAGGGGATTTTATTTCATCGGTTGAACAAACAAATGGATCAGTTATTCGTTCCGTAGGTGCTTACCCAGCACCTACCTGGTCCCAGGCACTGTTGTAGGCACCGGGGGTGCAGCTGTGAGCAGAGCAAAGCCCCCCCGCCCCCCCACCTGTGAGGCTCACAGCAGGCACAGCGAATAAGGATTCCACACGTGGGAAGCAGACGTTGCCATTGTGTGTGGTGTGCTCGGCACAGCCCGTGAGCAGAGGCCTGAGAAAGCCGTGGCCACCAGGATCGAGGGGCTTGGGAACATGGGGTGGTGGGTGCAGAGGCCGAAGGGGTTGCCGGTGTGTCCACGGGACAGTGCTGAGGCTGGTGCGGAGGCCGAGGGTGCAGAGCCAGGTAGGCCGCCGGCCGGCCAGGTGAGGGCCTTGCAGGCTGCGCAGGGTCTGGCTCTTCCTGGTTAGAGGTCTGTGTTAGTGCGGGTGTCGGAGGGGTCACTGGACCTCCTTGGTGCTGGGAACAGACTCAGAGGGCCAGCTGTTGGGAAGCTTGCCGCCCTGGGGGAGAGGCAGGGGCCTGGCAGGGCCTGGGGGGCCTGAAGGGAGGGCGGGCAGGCGTGTGCCTCCCGCTCCGCTTCCGCACAGGACAGGCCGAGTGGGGCCTGCCTGGGACCTGGCTCCCCTGCCTGCCCCCGCCCCCTGGGGCCCAGTGTCCTTGGCCTCCTCCTCACTGTGGGACCGTAAAGTTGGAGTTCACCGGTCCCTCAAGAGCAGAGGGCTCACTCCAAGAGACTCTGAGCGAGGGGGCTCTGGTAAGTTCACAGTTGGAATCCCTCACAAACTCACCACTTCTTTCTTTCTAAAGTAAAACAACCAACAGTCTGTAGCTGTCCACCTGCTTCCATCCCCAGTGGTGACCCCTCGGGGCAGTCTGCTGTGTGTCCTGCCTTGCTTCGCCCAAGTGTCAACAGACATCCTCACAAACACATATATAGACACTTGTCCCTCCTCTCCAGAAATGGAACAATGTACTAAATGCTAGTGAAAAAAAACAAACTTGTTTTTCACTGGAGGGGGGAAGGCACTTGGGCTTGATTTACATTTCCCTACTCACGAGGTCATGCCCTTCAGAGAGTTTATCGTCTGCTTGTATTTTTCCTTTTGTGAAATTTCTTCTTTCTTTTTCTTTTTTTTTTTGGCTGCACCGCGCAGCTTGTGGGATCTTGGTTCCCTGACCAGGGATCGAAACCAGGCCCTCCGCAGTGGAGGCACGGAGTCCTGACCACTGGACCGCCAGGGAAGTCCCATCCTTTGTAGAATTTCTTTTCACTTCCTTATTCATTTTCCTCTTACGTGGTTTTATTTTAGTTGAAGTATAGTTGATTTATATTATTGTGTTAGTTCCAGGTGCACAGCAAAGTGATTCAGTGTTATACATATATATATTTTCAGGTTATTTTCCATTATAGGTTATTACAAGATATTGAATATAGTTCCCTGTGCTGTAGTAAATCCTTACTGCTTGTCGATTTTTTTTTTTCTTAAATTTATTTTTGGTTGCGTTGGGTCTTCATTGCTGCATGCAGGCTTTTCTCTAGTTGCGGTGAGCGGGGGCCACTCATTGCGGTGGCCTCTCTCGTTGCAGAGCACAGGCTCCAGGCGTGCAGGCTTCAGTAGTTGTGGCTCGCGGGCTCTAGAGCACAGACCCGGCAGCCGTGGCGCATGGGCTTAGTTTCTCCGCGACATGTAGGATCCTCCCACACCAGGGCTCGAACCCGCGTCCCCTGCATTGGCAGGCAGACTCTCAACCACTGTGCCACCAGGGAAGCCCTGCTTATCGATTTTATGTATAGTAGTTTGTATCTGTTAATCCCATACTCCTAATTTCCCTTTGGTAACCATAAGTTGTTGTTTTTTTGTCTGTGTCTGTGAATCTTTTTTGTTTTGTAAATGGGTTCAGTTGTATTATTTTTTAGGTTCCACATATAAGTGATAACATGATACCTGTCTCTCTCTGACTGACTTCACTCAGTATGATCATCTCTGGGTCCGCCCGTGTTGCTGCAGATGGCGTTATTTCATTCTTTTTTATGTCTGAGTAGTATTCGTGTGTGTGTGTGTGTGTGTGTGTGTGTGTGTGTGTGTGTGTGTGTACACACCACATCTTCTTTATCCGTTCCTCTGTTGATGGACATTCAGGTTGTTTCCACGTCTTGGCTATTGTGAATAGTGCTGCTGTGACCACTGGGTGCATGTATCTTTTCTAATTAGAGTTTTCTCTGGATATATGCCCATGGGCGGGATTGCTGGATGATATGGCAACTCTAATTTTAGTTTTTGAGGAATCTCCATACTGTTCTCCATAGTGGCTGCACCAACTTACATTCCCACCAACAGTGTAGGAGGGTTCCCTTCTCTCCACACCCTCTGCAGCGTTTACTGCTTGTAGACTTTTTGACGGTGGCCATTCTGACCGGTATGAGGTGATATCTCACTGTAGTTTTGATCTGCATTTCTCTGATAATTAGCGATGTTGAGCATCTTTTCACGTGCCTCTTAGCCATCTGTGTCTTTTTTGGAGCAATGTCTGTTTAGGTCTTCTGCCCAATTTTTGATTGAGGTGTTTGGTTTTTCAATGTTGAGTTTTATGAACTGTTTGTATATTTTGGATGTTAAACCCTGGTCAACTGTATTGTTTGCAAATATTTTCTCCCATTTTGGGTGGTTATTTTTAAGGATCAGTAGTAATAACACTTTGCTTATGAGCTGTAATGGCTATAGATGTGTGTGTTACAGATATTTTTTCCAAGCCTGCCATTTCCGACTTTTAACTTGGTTTATGTTTATTTGTAGCACAGAAGTTGAAATTTATGTATGTATTGCCCAGAAATTTAAGAAACGCTTACTTTTCCAAAGAATGCAGTGAAACCGTGTGCTTTGGGCTGGGTTGGGATGGGTTTGGGTGTGTTCTGACTGGCGGCTGGGGACCGTGGCGAGCCCCAGCCACGTGAGCGTGAGTGTTGGACCAGCGCCTGTAGCATGGGGCTGCCAGCGGGCCGTGCTGGCCGCGGGGCTCGAGGCTGAGGATCTTCCTTTCTGAGCATTGTTCGCTGTAGACGGGAGTCCTTCCCCTGCTTACGTTAAGGGGTCATGTTTGAATGCGCTCTCATTTTACTGGCTGCTCATTCATTCGGTTCCTCTCTGTTGAGTGCGTCCGGCCTTGGCCCTGGGGGCAGGGCAGCGGCCCGTCCTGATGGTGGCGGCTGCGCTGTAGGGCGGGCAGGGACACCCCCGCATCCCAGTGATGTCTGCTCTAGTCGCACCCTGGCCTCACGCACACCTGCTGACCGGGCACAGCGCCGGGGACCTGCCCCGGACAGATGGTTTTTGTTACAGAGGGCATTTGTATGTCTCCTGTGTAGGCAACTGGGGCCCTCATCTTGTCGTTGTGAGGGGCTGTAACATCCTCAAGTGGGAGCTCGAACTGAAGCGCTGGTGTCCGGGGCTCAAAACGCTCTTGTATGTTGGCAGCCATAGAGAACTCAAGGCAAAGAGACAGGTATGTTAGTTTAAACTTGAAATAGAACTAAACAGAAAACATCTTACTTTCTATAGAAGACACATTTCAAAGTGTCAAAGCACGCTTGTTAGTGTAATTACTGTCAGTCACTCGTTTACGAGATACGAGACCTTCTAGTTGTCTGGGCTTAGAGCCCCCTTGAAGCATAGACTACACTCAGGAAACCGGCCATTCCATACAGGGCTTGTGTTCACCTCGCAGGAAGTGAGGGAACTTCCCCCAGAGCTCGGATGGTCTCTGGAGGTGCTGTCATCCTTTTAAACTGTAGACCTGTTGGTTATCACAGGCAGAAATAAGAAATTGTGATGCATCCTGAGTTCTGAATTACAGATCGTAAAATAATTCCCATGGATGTGTTTATTAGGAATATGTGTGACAAACAGATGAGCTTCTGAAATAACTCTGGACTCTTATTTTTCTATTTTCTGCCCAGTAGTTTCTAGTACTAGATTCTAAGTAAAAGTATGTTACAGGTCACAGTTTTTCATCGGAGAGAAAATTTTGGCTTATGGTTAGACTCTACTGTGTTGAGTAATATTTACTTAAAAAGCGAGTACTTTGAGGGGTCTTTTCTTTTTTCCTTTTTTTTTTTTTTTTTTTTTAACTCTTTGGTAATTAATTTGCTTTTTAATAGCTTGGAACGTAGTCAGCTGCAGCATAGATGCTCACATTTCCTGTCGTCTTCTGAATACGTGTTCCATCACTAAGATGATGGACTATGAACGCAAGCCCCATTTCTGGGTGCTGTGTGCTGATCTGTTTTCCAAAAGCAATTGTTCATGCCTCGAAAGCAGTTTCTTAATTTGTCCACACAAGTGCTTAGCCTCCTAAAGAAAAAGATCATAAAAACATGAACAGCTGTTTTCTGTGTGATGAGAGAGCAGGTTACCAAGGAAAAGGAGGGGTGACGGCGGTGGGGCAGGTTAGGTGGGTAGTGAGCGCGCACGGAAGTCCTCTCCGGGCCGCTTGTTCCTGCGCAGACAGTGAGGCCTGGCTTCTGTGCTGCAGGGGTGGACAGAGCCCAACCGCATCAACGTCTGCATCACGTCCTACAAGCAGTTCTTCAAGGGCTACGCGTCCTTCACACGGGTGCGCTGGAAGTGCCTGGTCATCGACGAGATGCAGCGTGTGAAGGGCATGACCGAGAGGCACTGGGAGGCCGTGTTCACCCTGCAGAGGTCTGGCCACCCCTCTCCGCGTGCCGTGTGCTGGGTATTGTTGATGTAAAGGTTCTTGGGAGGGACTGTAGGAAGCTGCAGACTCCCAGGATGGCCTTTCAGCTTCAAGGGCTCCCCTCACTGAAGGCGCTCATTTAAGTCAGTCCGTTCCTCAAGACGTGTGTGTGTGTGTGTGTGTGTGTGTGTGTGTGTGTCTGTGTGTGTGCGTGCGTGTGTGTGTCTCTGTGTGTGTGTGTCTGTGTGTCTCTGTGTGCGTGTCTGTGTGTGTGTGTCTCTGTGTGTCTGTGTGTGTGTCTGTGTGTGTGTCTCTGTGTGTGTGTCTCTGTGTGCGTGTCTGTGTGTGTGTGTCTCTGTGTGTCTATGCGTGTCTCTGTGTGTGTGTGTCTGTGTGTGTGTGTCTCTGTGTGTCTCTGTGTCTCTGTGTGTCTATGTGTGTGTCTGTGTGTCTGTATGTGCGTTAGCTCCCGAGGATCGTTGTCCCTTTCCTTGAATGTCTCCCGAGACAGGCTCTGTGCCCAGCTTGACGTTTCAGGTGTCGTCTCCCGTTGTGTGTTCAGCCAGCAGCGACTGCTGCTCATCGACGCCCCGCTGCACAACACCTTCCTGGAGCTGTGGACCATGGTGCACTTCCTCATCCCGGGCATCTCCAGGCCGTACCTGCACTTGCCCCTGAAAGCCCCCAGCGAGGAGAATCAGGACTACTACCACAAAGTGGTCATCCGGCTGCACCGGGTATGCGGCCGCCGCTGCGGGTCCCTGCTTGACAAGCACCCCCGGCTTAGCGTGCATGGGCCACGACTTCATTTTAGCAAAGGAGAACTTTCTTTTTTCAGGTGACACAGCCCTTTATTTTGCGGAGAACTAAGAGAGATGTGGAGAAGCAGCTAACGAAGAAATACGAGCACGTCCTGAAGTGCCGCCTCTCCAATCGACAGAAGGCCTTGTATGAGGATGTCATCCTGCAGCCGGGGTGAGTTCAGGGCTGCGCACTCCTGGCCACCTTCCTGGGGAAGAGTGGGCCCCTCTGGCCTTGCGGAAGGCTCCTCCTCGGCGGTGGGCCTCTGCAGCTGGAGGCCATGCTCGTGCCCGGCCCTGGCGGCTCCGCTCCTCTCAGGCTGGCAGGCTGCCCCTCCCTGGTCCCATCAGAGGCCGTGCCCAGAGCCGGCCCAGGAGGAGTACAGCGTCTCAAGCCGCTCGGTGCCGCACTGCACTGGAGGTTCACGCAGGAGGCCGTGCTGATTGAGTGGCTCGTCCGTTCACAGCCGCGTGTAGGATGTGAGACCGAGGCCCGTGTGCCGTGTGGTCAGGTGCAGGTGGCGCTCCAGGGCCACACCGGGTGGCCACGGGCACCTCTGTATGGACCCTAGAAGGGTGGGGCCCCGTCCTGTCCATGATCCTTCCCGTGACCTGTTTGGCTCTTTTTGTCATTGGTCACGAGCGTTGTGTGCTTAAGTGCGTAATGTGGTCCGAATAGCGTCCACAGCAGCAAGTGTGCAGGAGAGGGTTTTGCTGTTAATGCCTGCTTGTGTCATAGGCTTCTTTTTAGACAGCTTTAGGACGGAGTGTAAGTAGCCAGTCCTTGGCAACCAGCGTCATGCTGCGGCAGGCCGTTGACCATCTCAGTCAGGCATAGGAGCTGTGGAAACCCCACCCCTGACAACACGTGCAGTGACAGATCCTGCTTCCTGGACACTATGGGAGCAGACAGCCCGCGGCACGGCTGGCGCCTGCTGGCGGTCAGCTGTCTCAGCCCGTGCTGATCCGGAGAGAATCGCAGCGTGCGCAGAGGGCGGGTCCTGGACCAGCAGGCGCGGGCTCATGTGGCCAGGGCATCCCTTCACCCAGACAGACAGAGCCCCGGCGTCCTCGGGACGCCTGCCGTGTCGCTCTTTGGTGGCGTGCCGTGGGACGTCGCTTGGGTTGTGCTTGGCAGTGACGACCTTGGTCCCGCTTGTCGAGTGTGGGATGCTCTCTGTGTGCTCATAGGAGAGGCCCCTGCATCCGGGAACCCCTGGGCCAGCAGAGCCTAGGTTGTCCTGTGCCGCAAGGTCCCGATGGAGCGGCGGGGAGATTCCCTGTCTTAGGTCCCTGCACCTCTTTCTCTCGGGCCTGTTGATCAAGTCAAGGAGGGCCATGAGCAGCTGACCCCATGGCGGCTCCCGGGCGTGCCCCGCACGCCTCGGTGCATGTTGACACGATGGTCTCGGGGTCCTCGGCTGGGCTCTGAACGTCGCTCCCGGTCAGTGCCTTCCTGCCCTCTGCGTGGCGACCGTGTCACACGTTTCTACCACCTTCCCAGAGAGCCCTGCGGACCCGCCTGTGGTAGCGCCACCTCCTCCTGGTTTCTGTTACAGTCCTTCTGGCAGGCTCTGAGCTCAGCCCCTCAGGAGCCTCCATTTTTAGTTTTCTTGGTCTCGTGTTTTCTCTCCTGTCTCATCCGGACATATATCGCTGGCCTC
>NW_020172686.1:389909-414034 GCF_003031525.2 Neophocaena asiaeorientalis asiaeorientalis
AGATCCCATATGTGCGGGACTGGCTTCCCCAGACGTGCCTCTCCGCTAGGCTTGCCTGACTCAGGACGCTGTGCTCCACCATCCAGGCCGTCCTCCCGTCCTGCCGTCCCCTCTGCTCCCTCTCTGCTCGCCAGTCCCTGCCCGCCCCGCTCCACGGCTCCTTCCTGCCTTGCCCACTGGGCGCGCTGTGCTCTGCGGCCGCCCTTGGGGGCCCCCAGCCTGGAGGTCTCAGCTGGCCTCCATGCAGTCCCCGCACCGTGGCCCCCGTGGCGCCGGCGCGGTGTCAGGCCTGTGGGTCTCCTCCTTCGCCGGACCACCCCGTGCAGTCACTCTTACCCCTGCCCCTCGAGGGCCTTCTCCCCCAGGCCGGGTGTTCTCACCCCGCCACTGCCTGCCGGCGCTCGTCACGGCTGCCGTGGAGAATGGCGTCGTCCCCGTCGCGGGAGGCGAGGAGGACCGTTCCCGTCTGCCGTGCACCCTGGCTCTCCGGCTGCCCGTCCTGTGTCACGGGGGTGGTGAGCGAGTCTGAGAGCGCTCCCCACACAGAGGCGGGTCCGGATGTCGTTGCCGTGCGAGCCAGGTCTGGGGGGAGCGCGCCGACTGCGTGTCTGTGGAGCCCAGCCGGCACGTGCTCGCAGCCACGGCAGCGCTTGTGTCTCTCCCCACGCACAGGACGCAGGAAGCTCTGAAGAGCGGGCGCTTTGTGGACGTGCTGAGCATCCTCTTGCGGCTGCAGCGGATCTGCAACCACCCTGGGCTGGTGGCGCCCCGGCTCCCGGAGTCCTCCTACACGGCGGGGCCGCTGCAGTGCCGCTCGGCCTCGCTCATCCTGAAGGCGCTTGACCGAGACTTCTGGAAGGTATGCAGAGGGTGCGGCGGCTCCGCCTGAGGTCTCTTCTGGGTGCTTCCGGAACGTCGGTCTCCACTGTCTTGCGTCCTGCGTTTCGCCATCGCCTGACGCTGGGCAGCGTCGAGTGGCGGCGTGATGGGCCTTCCCCGCGACCTCGAACCCGCTTTGGAATGGGCCCGAGGGGTGAGCCCACAGTGTGAAGGAGCAGGGAGGGTTTTCGCCTGACCGTTGGCCCCTGAGAAATGGCAGAGCGTGTGGAGGAGAGCAGAGCTCAGAACTGCGGGACCGCGGGGGTGTCCTCACATGTGCGCACACGGTCTGAGGCCTGCGGGGGCCTTTCTGTTAAAATGTTAGTAACTGTCCCTAGGTGGGGAAACTCGGTTATTTTTGGACCAAAAAAATAGAGTCGTATACCTTTCTGTGTTTGAATTTTGGGGTAATTTTGGAAAGTTTTTCCAAAACCAAAATTTTTGAAACAAAAGAGATTGGGTTAGGTTGGGTGATTGTGAGCGCAAGTGTGCTGAGCTCGTGGCTCTCAGCAGGGCAGGGCTAAGCCCTCGGGGCCGTCGTTCCTGCTCGTGGCGCTCAGCAGGGCAGGGCCGAGCCCTCAGGGCCGTCGTTCCTGCTCTGGCCTCCATGCGGGAGGCTGAGAGCTTGCCCAGACCAGCCGGCCGCTGGCAGGCTGGTGCCTGAGTTCCCCTTGGCTGTCTCTACCCCAGAGGACCAGGGACCGAGGTCTCACAAATGCGGAGAAACAGGAACCAGCTCTGTGGCTTCGATAGGCTTGTGCAGGTTCGGGGTGTGGACGGGACAGGGACCCTGGGTCCAGATTGCAGGGGCTCACGTCCCGGCTCTGCCCCATGAGGAGTGCGGCCTCGGGTGGTCAGTCTGCCTCGGTTTCCTCACCACACCGGGAAGTCGTGAGGAATCGGTCAGTTAATGTCCGTGATGGTCTGAGGAAGGGCCTGGCTGGTAAGCAGTAGTATGTGGTGAGTTACGTGACGGATGTGATTCCTACCGCGATGCCTACTGTTCTTTTATTGGAGTGTAGTTGATTTATAGTATTACTTTCAGGTAGGGATGAGTTTTTCGTTGAGTTAAAGAAAAATTGAGCCATGGGGGTTAAAGTTGCGTCAGAAGCAGGCTACCTCAAGATACCACTGGGGCGGGGAGGTGTTTCATGGATAGTAGTTTTTATGTTGTGTTTTCGTTTTAAAAACAGTGTTACTGAGGTAGCTCGTTATCGTAAAGCTCACTGTTCTGAAGCGCACAGTTTGTTGGTTTGAGTGTATTCACGGAGTTGTGCAACAACCATCGCCACTAATACTAGAACATTTCATTACCCCGAAGAGAAAATCCACACGCACTGTCGTTCCCATTCCCCCTCCCCTTCCCAGCCCTGGCAGCCACTTACCTGCATCTGTCTCTGTGGATTCACCAGGTCCAGATACTTTATATCAATGGCTCACGTCACTTGAGCATGATATTTTCAGAGTTCATCCACGTTGCAGCCTGTGTCAGGATCTCCTTCCTCCATTGTCTGGATGGACCGCAGTGTGTCCATCCGTCCGCGAGCTGATGGGCACTTGGGTGGTCTCCGCTTTTTGGCCCCTGTGAGTGCACATTCGTGTGCAAGTTGTGCTTGGGCGTGGGGCTCCCTTCTTGTGGGGCTCCTCTTGGGCGCATGTCTGACGGGCAGGGAGTTGCAGGGTCACGTGTAGAGTCCGTGTTTAACCTTTTGATCAACTGCCTTGCATGGTGGCTGCCAGGTTTCCCATCCCCACCAGGGTGTGAGGGGGTGGGGGCATTCATGTCTCCACATCCTTGCCCACACCTGCTGTCCATCCTCTTTGATTCCCGCCATCCTGGTGGGGGTGAGAACGTCTGAGAGAAGCACAGGTGGAGTGAACATCCCCAGGGCTCCGGACGTGGCGACGTGCCGCCCGCTGCTGCAGCTGCACCAGCACGCTGGGGTCTCTCCCTCAGCCTCCCGGCGAGGCCGAGCATCTCCGTCCGTTCACACGAGCGTTTTCCAGGCTCGTCCCTCTCTGCTGAGTCTAGTCCGTCTCTTAAGTGCCACCCTCTCCTTTCCCACTGCCACTCGGGATGACCACGTGCCATCACTCCCACCTTTCTTCAAGTTGGGGAACTGAGCACACCGAGGTCCGGCGGGTGCCTCGCAGCAAGACGGCTGCTCGGGGCCTGGCCTTCCCGGTTTGGAATCGACTTGGATTCCTAGTCAGCTGTTTTCTTCCTGCCTCCTGTAGCAAAATTGTTTTCTTTTTGTCCTTAGGAAACCGACCTTTCTATATTTGATCTTATTGGCTTAGAAAATAAAATGACTCGCCACGAGTCAGAACTGCTGGGTAAGAAGAAGGTGACACGGAAACTCTTCGAGGAGCTGTTCACCGCGCCGCCACCGTCGGGCAGGCCAGCGGCTGTCAGACTGAAGCCCAGCAGGTGTGTTGTGTGGTGTGGAGCGTCACTTCCTGCTCACCAGCCGGCTCTGGCTGGGTCCTGGCTGGTTGTGTGTCGTGGTGTCTGGGTGGCATCCCCTCTTCTCCTGCTGAAAGGGACCCCAGCCCTGCAGCCTCTCGGGCAGACCTGGGACCACCAGGTTGGAGCTCCACACGAGAACTGGGACTATAGCCTGTGAAAAGAAAGGCTAATCATCTAATTTGGCTATCTGCTTCTCCTGGAAATTACCCAGATGTCCTTGGATCCTGGGATAAACAGCAGGGGTGTGCAGGGCGTAGGAGAGGCTCTTTTCATCATCTTGAAGAAGCATTGGCCTTTGGGAGGGCTCTGCCTGGGGAGGTGGTCAGGGGCAGGGTGGTCACGCCGCCTCTGACCTGGTGCGGGTATGGTGGCAGCCGTCAGGGCAGGGGGGCACTGCGGCGGGGCGCGGTTGGGACCCTGAGGTCTGGCAGAGGCTCCACCCCTGACTGCAGCATCAAGGGCCTCCAGGGACATGGTGCAGGTGCCAGAGACTGGGAGGAGCGGTGCGTGCAGATGGATGAACTCGAAACACGTGATTCAAGACAGGCCACACCCGTGCAGCTGGGTTTGTGCACAGCTCTGTGCTCCAGCTAAAAACAAAGAAAAAGCAGACGGGTGTTTCCGAGAGGAAGAGCAGACGGGTGTTTCCGAGAGGAAGAGCAGACGGGTGTTTCCGAGAGGAAGAGCAGACGGGTGTTTCCGAGAGGAAGAGCAGACGGGTGTTTCCGAGAGGAAGAGCAGACGGGTGTTTCCGAGAGAAAAGCAGACGGGCGTTTCCGAGAGGAACGGGCCGGCTCCGCAGATGGCAGCCCATTGCTGTTGCCTTTTCTCTGCGTGACCTCCCTGGCGACTTGGATCCGACCACCCTCGCCTCAGCTGCCTGGCCCACACTCACAGGAGCCTGCAGCCCTCAGTTAAACACATGGCCAGGGCAACGAAGCCGCAGTCCTCTTGGGGCTGGCCCGGCCTCGTTTAGT
Organism: Neophocaena asiaeorientalis asiaeorientalis; assembly: GCF_003031525.2. Taxonomy (NCBI): domain Eukaryota; kingdom Metazoa; phylum Chordata; class Mammalia; order Artiodactyla; family Phocoenidae; genus Neophocaena; species Neophocaena asiaeorientalis. The sequence continues at coordinate 394,236 of NW_020172686.1, forward strand.
GGCTTTCTGCTGGCTGCGCATTGCACAGGGGTTTTGATATAGAAGTCCTGCCATCATGGTTTTCCAGGTTAAAGAAATAGGAGGAGCATGTTGCTTGTGATAAAATCGGACAAAGCAGCCATGGTGTGGATCCCCCTTCACAGTTTTACCCACTGGTGCCTGTGGGGTGCCTTTACCATTTCTGCTGATTCTCTCCATTTCCTGTACTGCCTTGTTACCTAGTTGTGCAAGTTGACTTTTCACCCCACTTTACTCTTATTCAAAAGAGTAGTAGAATGGACTTTATGTGTTAGAAGCAGTTTTTCTAGTCCACGTTCACCGGAACTTAATCACATTCACCCCTGCATCGCCCAAGCGTTGGGGTACACGTACCATTTTTAGGTACTAAGCACCTCCCTCAGGGTCCCTGGTGAGCGCTGCTTCTTAGCACAGCATTTAGAAATCCCCCCACCCCTCTTTAAACTGCACCCAGGGTGTGGGAACCCCACTGCCCGCGGGGCAGCCCTGTATCCCCGGGGCCCATTCAAGAGACCATGCCTGCCGCGTCTCAGCAGTGCTCGTGTCTTCCTGCCCGCGCTCGGGCGTCCAGGTTGTTTCAGCCCGTGCAGTACGGCCAGAAGCCCGAGGGCCGCACCGTGGCTTTCCCCAGCACACACCCGCCCCGGACGGCCACGCCCACAGCCACTGCCACGCCACAGGGCCACGTTCGAGGACGGCCGCCCATCGCCACGTTCTCTGCAAATCCGGATGCAAAAGGTATGCCTCTCGTGGGGGTGTGCTCGGCACCGCAGAGGGTTTTTGTGGAAGAAGTTCTTCGTGCTTCCCTGGCCCCATGGGGACGTGTGACCACTCCTCTGAGCGGGAGTGGGACCGTGCACCCTGGCTCTGCCCAGGAGACCATGTGTAGTTCTCATGTGAGTTTTACGCTTTTTTTTTATGTCTTTGAACTGTATAAGATATCCCCTTCTTAGTTGAGTACTGTTGATGTGATAGGGAAGATGTACCTCAGCAGAAACGTTGTCTTTTATGTCGGGAAACGCGTGTCAAAGTCATTTATGAAACTTCTGAGGAAGTCTGCTTTTGTGTTCTGGGCCACCGCTTCAATGTAACCTGATTGTTACTTGAAGAAGGATAGGGTTAAATGGCAGAAAAGGTAATAAAAATTGTCTTCTAACCCTGATCCACGGGGTCCTCAATGTCAAGTCCCCTGTGTTTTTCTGAGATGTTCATAAATGCCAGAGCTGCTTGTTGCAAGAGCTCTTCGTGCAGCTGGGGACGCCAGCGCTGCCTGACCTCCGTGCGTGGTTAAGATGTGGTTCTCACGGACGGACACGCCCGAAGGGGCCGGCTTGTGACACTCCCGTTTACTCCAGAAATGCACCGTGTCGTGGACTGGTGGACTCGAAGTGAAAATATCAATAGTTAACGACGGATAAAAAATTAGATTTCTCTCATCCCGTAGACCACCCACCCCCCTTTTTAGAGAGGGCGTCTCCTTTGAGAGGCGGTATGAAGTAATGTTTGTTTTATTTCTTTAAAATTCGGGTTTAATACTGCATTTTCTGAAGAACCTCTAACAGCTTTGCACAAACCAACCTTATCGATTGCAGCGCCAGCAACCCCGTTTCAGACCTCTCAGGCCTCCACCGGTGCTCCGAGACACCAGCCCGCCTCGACCTTCAGCACAGCACCTAGCCCAGCCCATCCTGTGAAACTGCGGGCTCAAACCACTGCCCCGGCCTCCACCCCGGGCCCGCCCCAGCCCCAGCCCCAGGCCCCCTCGCACCCGGCCGGGCAGAGCGCGCTGCCTCAGGGGCTGGTGCTCACCTCGCAGGCCCAGGCGCGCCTGCCTAGTAAGTGGCTTCGCCTCTCCTGGGTCTGCCACCTCTTTGTACAAGGACATTGCGTTCACACGAGCAGCGTGTGAAGGGCCTTGCTGTCCACTCCCTTTGTCTCCCCGACCCCGTGTCCGGTGCTGCCTTTCGCCACGCTGTCCTTTCCAGCCCTAAATCTGCAGAGGGAGGGCTCCGCTCAGGGCCGGAGTCCAGGGTCTTGTCCTTTCTCTGTCCTTCCTTCTGACCCCATCCGTCAGCTTTGCTTCTCTCCTGTGCTCGTGCTCTGCCTCAGTGGCCGAGGATGGCACTTCTCCTTTGTGAGCCACGGGTTTGTCCCGTCAGCCTCCAGGGCCCCTCGGAGAGCAGAGGGCAATAAAACAAAAGCCTTGTGAACTAGGGTTCGACTCCCTTTTAGTCTCTTGCTTATTACCAAATTTAAATCTGGAATGACTGTTGCTCAAGTGAGACATCTTGTAATCACTCACTGAAACATCGCGACCTTCTTACGTTTTTTAAATAGAACTTTTTATTGTGACCAGCGCGATTAGGGTACTACCTCTGTCCATCCTGCTGTTGGAAGTACCCTGATGGAAACTGTCCTGGGCTACACCATTTCTCAGATGCCACCTGGAGCACTTTATCGGTTGGCACAAGTTGTGTTGAGGCCTTTCTGGAGAGACAGGAGAGAGAGAGTAGTGGTCATGAGGAGACCCCGGGTTCAGGCTAGTTTTCTCTTGTGATGAGCCTGTCTTCCGTGCCAGCAAATGCGAAGCACTTACCCTGGTTCATTGCCCAGGGGAGGAGGGCCCTTGCATACATTGCAGTTTTTCTTTCTTTTGGGCCAGGGGTAGGAGTCCCGGGGGTGTACCCAGGAGCCGTGCTTGGGGGGCGCAGGGTCAGGCCGCCTTTCACGTCTCCACTTCTGGGCTGAGGAGGGCTTGTGGGAGAGTCGTAGTTCTGCGCACAGATCTCTGCATCTCTTTTTCCGTTTTCCCTTCCTGTTTATGGTTTCTGTGGGCAAGATACCCTTGGATGTTTTCCTCGTCTTTTGCTAACTATCCTCTTTATAGCATCACTACTAATTCTGGCCTGAATTTTCATGGGAGGAACATCTAGACTCGAATATCAACCATTGGGTTTAAAACAAAAAAAAAGCCTTTAAAGCTATTATTGAATTACAGTTTGAAGGCGGTACCTTTTTGAGTGAGGTGCATATGACTCCATCTGAGTTCTGTTTTTAAAAAAAAAAAAAAAAAGCTTTAAGCAGTGTTAAATCTTCCATTTTTTCAGTTAAAATTTACAGACCAAATCCTACGATCTAGTTCAAATTAGTGTGAAACACTGTGTCATGAAGTGTGATGTATTCATGTACTTAAACACATCCCACGTTTGGAAAAGGTTATGAGTATAACTGAAGCTAGTTCTCTATCTTATATCTATACTGATAAAATCTTGTTTATCTCTGTGAGCTAAATCGGACATGTACTTTCTCACATTCTGAAAGGATTCTGAAGTTGAGAGGTTGATATGAGAGTTTCAAAGTGTATGACCAATACATTTCCGCTACTTCTGATGTTGGCTACTTTTTTATCGCCTGGAAAGAAAAGCAAAATGTTCCTTAAGGGCTTGGTTAATTATATTAATATCTGATACTCTAAAATTTCTACCAGTTATGATGAAGTTAACCATTAAAATCTGGTGTTAATTTTAATTGTTTTTTTTTTCTATTAAAATATTTTCTGAAAGTGTTAGAAATACCCAATAAATGTTTCTGTGACACTTCAGTTTGCTACAGACGGTCATTCTCTGTGACAAGTGATCGTCAGTATAGCGATCGAACACTCTTCCCAAGAGTTTTCTTTCTCGTCTGCTCTACATCTCTGCAGGTGGGGAGGTGGTCAAAATAGCCCAGCTGGCTTCCCTCGCGGGCCCACCGAGCCGAGTCGCCCAGCCGGAGAGCCCCGTGACGCTTCAGTTCCAGGGCAACAAGTTCACCTTGTCGCATAGCCAGCTGCGGCAGCTGACAGCCGGCCAGCCCCTGCAGCTCCAAGGTAGGGTTCGCTGACGGGCGGTGACCCACGAAGGCTTTAAGCCAGGGCGTCCCGGCAGCTCCCCACTGCAGCTGTGACTTTGGCCCCCCTTAAGCACAGGTGCTTCACCTGTAAATGGCCTTAATGAGTCTCACCTCGTTGGTGTTCAGAGGACTTGGGAGACAGCGGGTAAATCACCTGGTGGCCTGGCCCTTGACACACGTTAAATAGAGGATAGCCGTTCTTAAATAAAATCTGCCCTTTGAATAAAGTTTCCTATTTTAAAAATCAAAATAGAAATATTTCCTCCTTTCAAATTTCATTGTGAGGTAAATTGTCCTAAAAGTGCCAAAGGTCCAGCAATTTATGTAGGAGAAATTATTTTCTTTTATGTGCAGATTTTAAAACTTCCAGACCAAAGCCCTCCCAAGCCTTTGGCTGAGAGCACTGTGTTCGTGTAGTAACTGCTTCTCGGAGGAAACGAGGGGATGCAGTTTAGTTCATGTTAACCCTCAGTGACTCTGCTGGAGGGTAGGACCCAGAGGGGGGATCCGGCCACCTCCCCAGGCAGCCTCCCCCGACGCGTCGTCGTTCACGGCTCTCATCGGGGAGGAAGGTTCAGTTGTCAGCCAGGTCTGGGGTGCTCTGTGTGGACGCTGGGGACACGCACCTCAGCAGAGCAGAGGCCCCCAGGAAACCCGCCACAAAGAAACGGGTTCATTTGGTTTTATTCCATATTTCTCTGGTTTTTTGACCAAAGGGGTGAGGTCATCTCTTAAAATTTCTGGTGAACTCTAGTTTTTGTAGAGGACGATTCCGGAGCAAAAGATGCCAGGAGACTTAATCACAGAGAGGTTGAAAATGGCAGGCTCCTGGAACAGTGGCTATAGAGCCACAGCATCTGGGCTAAAAAAAACCGAGTGTTTTGGTATTTCTTCATCCAGCTTGTCTGGTTGGCAGGCACCCAGTACGTGATCTTGGAGCTGGGACCTTCCAACCCGTGACTGCCTCAGGCCTCGAGCAGACGTGACAGATGCTGAGCGGGTACTCGCTGCATTACCCGAAATCAGTCAGGCATCGCAAGGAGTAGAGGAGCTTTTTCTTGACATTAAGCCAAGTGACTTTGATCCTTGGCATTTTCATTCATTGTGAATGAAATAGTTTCATTTTTCTCCAAGTAACTGAACTTGGCATTGCCTCATTGGAGGAAATTTGATTTTGGATTTTCGGTTTATTGCCTTGTTCCTGTACCTTAGGAAGTGGGTGTAGCCTGGGGGTTGAAGACACACTTGGCTCGTGACTGACCCCCATGCGTGTGTGATTGCAGGCAGCGTCCTCCAGATTGTGTCCGCGCCTGGGCAGTCCTACCTGCGACCTCCAGGCCCCGTGGTGATGCAGACAGTGTCTCAGGCGGGGGCCCTGAACGCCCTGGGAAGCAAGCCCCCAGCCGGCGGCCCAAGCCCCGCACCCATGACCCCGCCAGGTAGAGTGCTGTGAGCCGGAAGGAGGCTTGGTTTTGAAACTTCTTTTCTTCCTTCCTTCCTTCCTTTCCCTTTCTTTCTTTCCTTTCTTCCTTTCTTCCCTTCTTCCTTCCTTTCTTTCCTTTCTTCCTTCCTTCCTCCCTTCCTTTCTTTCCTTCTTTTCTATCTTTCTGTAAATTTATTTATTTATCTCTGTTGCGGTGCACGGGCTTCTCGTTGCAGTGGCTCCTGTTTCTGCAGAGCACAGGCTCTAGGCACGTGGGGTCAGTCGTTGTGGCTCGCGGGCTCTAGAGTGCAGGCTCAGTAGTTGTGGCACGCGGGCTTAGTTGCTCCGCGGCATGTGGGATCTTCCCGGACCAGGGCTCGAACCCGTGTCCCCTGCATTGGCAGGCGGATTCTTAACCACTGCGCCACCAGGGAAGCCCATGAAACTTCTTTCTGACTTTCTGTGCTTCTGAGGCAAGTGGGGAGCGTGGATGATTTCTGTGATGCCTCAGAATCCGTAGCCCCAGTCGTGGCCGCGTCTGATTTCCATAGATGGCCCGTGTCAGCTTGGTTTCTTTTCTTTCTCTTTTGCTCCCAAAGGTAATGGTCGAGCATAACCACCCTCACTCAGCCTTTAGATGTTTGATTTGGTTTTGCTCTGACAAGAAACTTGGAATCATGAGAAATTTTGCTTGTTAATTTACAGATACATTTAGGGCACGTGCTAGAAGTTCTTGGACAGGTAACGGAGCAGGGTTTGGACCTGGACCTGTCTGCGGCCAGTGTGCCTCCTTGCCTGTTCCGCAGCCTGCTTCCCGCCAGGGTCCCCTGCTCTCCAGACACACCCACACTGCAAACATCGGGCACGGGCACTTGGGTCGGGTTGATGTATGCAAGCAGCAGGGACCTCTCTCAGGTGGAATCCCTGGTCACTGCCCAGCCCCAGGCCCTGGGTCGTCTGTGGTGCCATTGGGGTGGGGCTTCTGCACCCCGTCCCCACTGGGCTCTGTCAGTGGGTGGGTGCTGGAGGGACCAATGAGGCTGGCAGCATCGCCTGGCGTCCGCTCTACCTCCCAGCCAGGCCGTGCAGCTCTACTCGGTTGGTCTGTTCTTCAGGCTTTCTTCCTGCTTCCTGGAACCAGCTGTGCCAGCACCCTCCCCGGAGGGCGCTCAGTCCTGCTCTGCGGGCCCCAGCTTCCCGACCTGACACCAGTCCGGCCGCTGGGTTCTAGTCACCTCGACCCTTCTCTGTCGCTCCCCGCAAGTGACCCCTTCTCGGTCCTCAGCCGCCTCTTCCGCAGGCCCTTGCGAGGAGCCTCTGTCAGACGGGCAGTGTGGCGTGGCTGATGGGAGCAGGCCGCGTGGGGCCCAGGCATCCCTCTGTCCCAGGCACGCAGGTCAATGTTGCCGAGATGCCAAGGGCAGTGGAGCACTGGGCCCGCGTGGCTGCTGCTTGGCGCAGTGACGGGAGTGACCGCGGGTCTGAGGTCATGCCGGGCACTGCCAAAGGAAGGAGGCAGATCGCGGCGCTCAGCTCAGACCCTGGCCAGAGAGCGGGAGAGCTTCACTGGTGGTTGTGAACGGTTGACCCACTCCAGAAACGTGCTAGTGAAAGCTGACGATGTTCCGGAGAGTGTTGCCGGTAGTTTGGTATGCCAACCCTTCGTTTTTGCCTTTGTAGTGGGTGTGCCCAGCCGACTGGCAGTCAGTCCCCTGGCCGCAGGAGAACCTGGAGTGGCCTCCAAGCCAGCCTCTCCCGTCGCCGGGCCGACCCAGGTACAGGGCAGCAGACCCCAGCACACGGTGCCAGCGCCACCCCTGCACGCACGGAAGTCGTTGTCACTCGGGAGCATTGTGATACTCAACCGCTTCTGCGAGGCAGCATCAGTTTATCTGCTGCTAAAAACACGCTGTCTCTAAATTAGAGAATCTCGATCTCAAAGACGCTTTTCCTACTAAAAGAAATGAAACCAGCTTTAGGACTGCAAAAATGCCCTTTCACATTTTTTTGTATTCTTCTACTGGTCTTCCAGTCATTAGAAACGCTCACTGTGTCTCGAGAAGTACTTTACACGCTGGCAGAGAAAATGGCGCCCGTTTGCTCTGCTCTCTTTTCTGTCACTGTTTCCCTTGGAGCCAGGGCCCGCACGTCTAAGCGTGCTCTGCGGCCGGTCACCGTGCGTGAGGGACCCGTGGGGCTTGGTGAGGCCGGGAACTGGCCGTGCTGTTTCTCAGTAACCGTTTTCATCTCTGTTTTTGATGAAGGAGGAAAAGACCAGACTTTTGAAAGAGCGGCTGGACCAGATTTATTTTGTCAACGAACGGCGCTGCTCTCGCAGCCCTGTCTACGGCAGAGACCTGTTGGCGCTTTGTTCCCTGCCCAGCAGAGGGCAGTCGCCTTGGCTCGGGGCTCCTGATGGAGGTCATGGGAAGGGGGCTGGGCCCGCGAGCCGGTACACGCCACCCTCAACAACTCGCAGGGACCTGATTTTGACCCTGACTCAACGTCAGGAATCCCTCCAGGACGTCATGGACAGGTATGGGAGCATGCTGTAAGCGTTCTTTACTCAGTTGCTGTGTCGCACCCAAGCAGCTTTTGTTGTTCTGTGGACGCTGATCTCATTCCTAAGTTTCTCCCCGGGTTGTCCCTTGGAGTCTGTCTGAAATCTGTTTCAGAGTCTTCAGCTTTGGCGCCAGATGGCCTCTCCACCCTCTGGGAGCTTGTGTGCCCCTCCCTGCGGATCAGTTCTGTACCCCACGGGCCTGGGCCTGTGTGCAGAGCACAGCACCGTGCTCATTCAGGGCTGGGGGCCAGACCATTGTGTTGTAGACCGCTTTCTCCATTTTGCTCTTTTAAAATAATATTTTAGGGACTTCCCTGGCGGCGCAGTGGTTAAGAATCCGCCTGCCAATTCAGGGGACACGGGTTTGGGCCCTGGTCCGGGAAGATCCCACATGCCGCAGAGCTATTGAGCCTGTGCTCTAGAGCCCGCGAGCCACAACTACTGAAGTCTGCACGCCTATGGCCCGTGCTCTGCAACAAGAGAAGCCACCGCAATAAGAAGCCTGCGCATCGCAACAAAGAGTAGCCCCCGCTTGCCGCAACTAGAGAAAGCCCGCGTGCAGCAACGAAGACCCAATGCAGCCAAAAAAAAAAGAAAAAAAAATATTATTATTATTTTTAAATTTACTTATTTATTTATTTTTGGCTTCTCATTTATTTTGGTGCGCAGGCTTCTCAGTGCGGTGGCTTCTCTTGTTGTAGACCGTGGGCTCTAGGCGTGCAGGCTTCAGTAGTTGTGGCTCACGGCCTCTAGAGCGCAGGCTCAGTAGTTGCAGCGCACGGGCTTAGTTGTTCTGCGGCATGTGAGTTCTTCCCGGACCAGGGCTCGAACCCGTGTCCCTTAGCATTGGCAGGTGGGTTCTTAACCACCGCGCCACCAGGGAAGCCCAATAACAATATTATATTAAGAAACCACAGGAATGATTTACCGTTGCATGATGAGAAACATGTGTTTAAGAGTCCAGGGGTTAAGATTCCACGCTTCCGCTGCTGGGGACGTGGGTTTGATCCATGGTCGGGGAAGTTTTTCATGCTGCCCAGTAAGGCCAAGAAAAGAGAGAGAGAGAGAAACAGAAGCCCAGACGCTGTTGGGGCCCACCGGCGGTATCGGCCCCTCCCCGGCCAGACCCGGGTCCTGGTCTCTCTTTGCCCCACGTAGAGTGTAAGGCCCCGCTCGCAGCTTCATTCACTGCTTTGGCCTGATTTTTAGGTTCAGCCCGAGGGTATTTCCTCTCCCTTCTGTTTTGTTTGCCCAGGCTCAGCTTTCAGGGTGTGTCCTCTTTAGGCCTCTCAGATCAGGAACAGCAATAATGGAAACGATGGAACTGGGCGTGGCCTCCGGGCCTCCGCGAGGAGCTCTTCCCTGCTTCACCGTGTAGGGAGGTTGCCGCCCTCCGCGCACTTGTCTTGCTTCGGATGCCGACTTGTCTTTCTTTCCTCTTTTTCCTCTGACGTTACAGATGACTTTTTAAGACAGAGGCTGTTTGTTAGAGCAGTCTCGGGTTCACAGCAAAATCGAGGGGAAGGCGCGCAGGGCTCCCGCCTTCCCCCAGCTGCCCGCGCTGGAGTAGCACGCTCGTTACAGCCCACGCGCCTCTGGTGATTCATCATCAGCGCCCAGGGTCCGCGGTGCACTGGGGGCTGTGCTTTTGGCCTTGGGTGTTCTGTGGGCTCGCACAAGTGTGTAGTGGCGCGCACCCGCCATTAGAGGATCGTACAGAGTAGTTTCACTGCCCTGAAACCCCGCTGTGCTCTGCCTATTCGTCCCTCTCCCCCCCAGCCCCGCCCGAAACCCTGGCAACCACTTATCTTTTCGCTGTCTCCATAGTTTTGCTTTTCCAGAATGTCAGATAGTTGGAACATAGAATAGGCAGCCTTTTCAGATGGCTTCTTTCACGTAGGAATGGGCACTTAAGGTTTCTCCTTGTCTCTTCATGGCTTAATAGCTCATTTCTTTTTAGCCCTGAATAATATTCCATTGTCTGGAAGCACCACAGTTTGCTTAAATACGTTCACCTACTGAAGGACAACGTGGTTGCTTCTAAGATTTGGCAATTATGAATAAAGCTGCTATAAACGCCCACGTGTAGGTTTTTGTGTGGACATGGCTTTTAATTCATTTGCGTGAATACCAAGGAGCGTGATTACCAGGTCACACGGCGAGGGAATGTTTGGTTTTGTTAGAAACCGCCACACTGCCTTCCAAAGTGGCCGCACCGTTCTGCACTCCCAGCAGCACTGACGAGAGTTCCTGTTGCTCCACAGCCTCGCCAGCAACTGCTGTTGTCAGTGGTCTGGATTTTGGCTGTTTTAATAGATGTGTAGTGGTATCTCATTGTTTTAATTTGCATTTCCCTGATGGTATGTACGTTGAGCATCTTTTCATATCCTTATTTGTCATCTGTATACCTTTGGTAACATGTCTCCTAAGGTCTTCGGCCCATTTTTAGAACAGGTTGTTTGTTTTTTTATTGTTGCATTTTAAGAGTTCTTTGTGTATTTTGGATAACAGTTCTTTTTTTTTTTTAATAATATTTATTTATTTTGGCTGCGTTGGGTCTTCATTGCTGGGCGCGGGCTTTCTCTCTTTGCGGCGAGCAGGGGCTACTCTTTGTTGCGGCGCCCAGGCTTCTCGTTGCGGTGGCTTCTCTTGTTGCAGAGCATAGGCTCTAGGCGCGTGGGCTTCAGTAGTTGTGGCACACGGGCTCAGTAGTTGTGGCTCACAGGCTCTAGAGTGCAGACTCAGTAGTTGTGGCGCACGGGCTTAGTTGCTCTGCGGCACGTGGGATCTTCCCAGACCAGGGCTCAGACGTGTCCCCTGCATTGGCAGGCGGATTCTTAACCACTGCACCACCAGGGAAGCCTTCTAGCACTATTTGTTGACAAGACTGTCTTTGCTCCCTTGTGTTACCTTTGTTCCTTTGCCAAAAGTCAATTGACTGTAATTATGAGAGTCTGTTTCTGGGCTTTCTGTTGTGTTCCATTGATCTGTTTGCTTGTTCTTTTGCCGGTACCGTGCTGTTGATCACTGTAGCTTTCTGGTGGGTCTTGAAGTCAGGTAGTGCCAGTCCTCCAACTTTTTCTTATTCAGTATCGTGTTGGCTCTTCCGGGCAGTTGCTTCTCCACATAAACTTTAGATTCAGTCGGTTGGTAGCTACAGAATAGCTGGCTGGGATTGCATTGAACGTCTAGATCAAGTCCGGAAGAACTGACATCTCGTCAGTATTGGATCTTCCTGTCCATGAACATGGAATATTTCTCCATTTATTTAGTGCTTCTTTGATTTCATTGATCAGAGCTTCGGTCATAAGTGCTTTTGTAGTTTGCATGCAGTTGGTAGCAAGTCATCACGCAAGCCCGGCTTGTGCTGAGTCCCAGAATGAGGGCTTTTCTGGAGCAGGTGGTGTCCGCAGGTTGGGAGGTGGGTGTCAGGTTGGCTGTAATGGCTCATCTGGGTCGTCATGGTGCTGCTCTCTGCGGGGCCCCTCCTCCCACGTCTGGCTCCCTTTCTGGTGGCACGGTGGCTGTAGCAGCTTCAGGGCTCACATCCTCCCCCAGGCCGTCCAGGCGACAGAATTGCCTGCATTCTGGAATTCCCATCCGAAGACGGCAGGCTGCCTCTGCACCCATCCCTCTGCCCTGGGGGGTGCCCTGTGCTGTTCATTTTGATCTGGGTAGCCCTCACTGGCCGGGACTGGTCGGGACCCGCCCCCGTGGTTGCTGTGATAGTGTGGTCCAGCAGCCCGGTGACTGGAGCTAGGCGCTCTGGCTGCCCTGGTGACTCCCGACTGCCAGGTGGTTCTGCCCTCTTCCTTCTCAAGCCTTCGCTGCCTGAGACAGAGGGGCCGCTCGGCGGAGACACCCCAGGTGCGCCACCTGTGACACATGTGCTTTCTGCTTCTCAGGGTGGTGTGCGTGATCCCGCCGGTGGTGGCCGCGCCCCCGTGCTTGTGGGTGGCGAGGCCGCCCTCCCGCTATAGCCACAAGATGAGGCTCTTCAGACACTACCTGCGTGAGCACACGGCGCCCTTCGCCCAGCAGCTGCAGCGGGTGACGGCCCTGCGCTCCCTGCAGTTTCCCGAGCTGAGACTGGTCCAGTTTGACTCAGGTACGGGACACCCCGTCTGTACTGCTGCCCGTGTCGGATGCACTTGCTCTGGAGTATGAGACGCTGTTGATGTTCCTCATTTCCCAGGAAAGCTGGAAGCGTTGGCTATCTTACTTCAGAAGTTGAAATCTGAAGGACGTCGAGTGCTGATTTTATCGCAGATGGTTCTCATGTTAGACATTTTAGAAATGTTCTTGAACTTCCATTATCTCACCTATATAAGAATTGACGAAAACGCCAACAGTGAACAACGGCAGGTAGGAAAGAAATCATTTCTTTTGTTACCATTTATGACTCGTTTGGGTTAACTTTGATCGCCAGTTTCTAACCTAGTTTCTCAGAGCAGTGCAGACTCAGTGTCGTCGTGCGTCTAAACAAGGGGAAGGGCTTCTTAGTGTCGTCGAGCTTCTGAACAAGGGGAAGGGCTTCTTAGTGTCGTCGCGCTTCTGAACAAGGGGGAGGGCTTCTTAGTGTCGTCACGCTTCTGAACAAGGGGAAGGGCTTCTTAGTGTCTGCGGACTTCAGCTCCGTCCTTTGATATTTTCTCGTAAGTCCTGCTATTTGGGAAATGCAGTCGGCTGGATGTCTCAGAATCAAAATCGGTGACCCGCGGTCCTTACGAGGAGGAGATGGGTGTCCTTCGGGAGGCAGCCACGTGAAAGCAGGGAAGTTCTGCAGACTGACCTGCAGGTTAAAATGACATGCCCGTTCTTTACCTGTCAGGTCAGCTAAGGGTAGCTTGATTCCGTCAGCCGCAGTGAGAGCAGCTTTCTCGTGCGCTGCTGGTGGGGTGCAGATTAGCACAACTTTCTAGAAGTGTGGGTTGGGAGCCTGAAAAAGGATATGCGCCTGACCTGCTAATTCTGCATCTAGGGCTCTCTCCTTTAGCAGCACTCAAAGGCGCATATGCACAGTTGTTGATGGTGGAAATGTTTGTGATAAGCCCCAGTTGGGAACAAAGTCCCAGTCCAGGAGTAGGAGAATGGGTCAGTAGTGGTCTGCATGCCACAGGGCTTGGCCCTGTCCCGAGTGTCCCACGGCGTGAACTAGGAAGCCATCTTCAACAGTGTTTCAGAACAGGTTTTAATATCAAGGCAAAGCATTCCCGAGTGCAGACGAGCTGCTGGCCTGTATATCATATTACCCGCTTCACGCCGTCCAGCACAGGCAGCCGTCCCCATGCTGAGAAGGCCTGGAAGGAGGTACACCACGGCCTTAGTGACAAGTTCTGTCTGGAGTGATGTAACAAATTATATAGAGAATTTCTTGAAGGAAGAGGGCAGGTCACACCTGCTAAGGTCTGTTTGGGCGCTGAAGTCGTTGCAGGAGAGAAGTCGTGGGAATGAGGCCATTTCAGCTGGCGGCCCTGCGGGAGTGGGCAGGCCGGCGGCTGCTCCCTCAGCCTTACTCCAGGGGCTTTTGCTGTAAAGCACCTGGCATTGCCGGAGGGTACATGAACGAGCACGCATCCCTCCCCAGGGAGACTGCTGTCCTGTGGGGCCCACTCGTGGAGCTGACAGCACAGGTCGGTTGGGGTCGGACACTTCCCTTTCTGTACCTGCTGACTAGCGATGCTTAAACAGGGTAGAGGTGTCGGCAGCCAGGAAGCGGGAGATGCAGCACATGCCCGGAAGAGCCACAATAAAGTGCTATAAAGTCCGGTGTAATTGGAACACGGACCTCGCGTCAAAAGAAACACAAACCGAACAGTTTTGTTACGGAATAATTTCTAACTGATAAGTACCAGAACACATCAGAGGTTGCCTGTTGTTTGGCAGGGATGCTAACTCGGGGTTTCATTTCGCCTCAGGACCTGATGAGGAGTTTCAACCGGGACCGGCGGGTCTTCTGTGCCCTCCTTTCCACACACAGCCGCGCCACGGGCGTGAGCCTGGTGGAGGCGGACGCGGTGGTGTTCTACGACCACGACCTCAACCCGGTGATGGACGCCAAGGCCCAGGAGTGGTGCGACCGGATCGGGCGGCGCAAGGACGTGCACATATACAGGTGAGGCAGGCGGCTGGGCCGGGGGCTGCAGCGTACTGCAGAAGCTTCTCCCACGTTCTGTTTACTTTCCTTCAGGCAGGCTCGTGTTCCTGCCGTCCTGTGTGTTCTTTCTTTACACTCAGCGTCTGCCTGGGACGTAACTGAGTTTGTTTGCAGCGGTGACTGGGTCGTGCTGCTGAGACATAACTGCTGTCCTTCCGACGTGTACTTGTATTTCTCCTGGAGTCCCTGACCCTTAAGAGGGTGCTTCATGTTCTAGATTGTTTCAAGTATTTTCGGATATAAATTATCATAACTTAACAGTTAGCAATTTGTAAATTCCCTATTGAAAGCATTTAAATCTTATAAGCGGCCAACCACACGCAGTTGAGGAAAGCAGAGAAGGCTCTGCCATTGTTTCTGAGCTCTGGGAGTGTCGACTGGGAGAGCACAGCAGCACTCGGCCCCCGCTGGCTGCCCGTCTGGTGCCCGAGTGTGCCAGGCACGCGCCGCCCCCCTTCCCCTGCGCTCCTGCCACCTCTGTGTGGGGTCGGCACCGAGGGTGTGGTCCCTGGCGGCCAGCCTGGGACGGGGACTCCATCCCACGTGCGTAACCCTCGCCGTTTTCATCAAGACGTCGTCATCCATGCACTGTGTTTAAATAGCTTTAATTTTTTCCTGATTATAAATGTATTACTTGTTCATTGAAAAGAAAAAGAAAAATTAAAAAAGGAAAGCACATGGAGAGAATAAGTATCCTGCCCGGACGGCAGTTAGTAGCATTTTGGTGTATGTCTTTCCAGACATTTCCCTGATTTTTTTTAGATGGCTCATGCCAGCAGTCAGTCTTATTGCGTAATCCTGTTTTCTTTTAACAGTATGAGTGTATTTCTGTGTTAATAAATATAAATTTGATACATTGTTTATATAAATGGATAATGTTTCATTGTGTAATCCCTTCCTTATCATTGGCCCTTTAGCAGTTACTAGCTAGATGTAAACTCTCAGGAATGACCTTAGCAGTAAAGCTGCTGGATGTGTAGGAAGTAGAGTGTAAAATCGTGGAAGGGCATAAGCTGAGAGATGTCACCAGCGGGAGGATGTGCTCAGTTCTTAGACGGGAAGACCTGGTTTGTAAAATTGTGAAGTTTCCCCAAAGCGATAGTAAAAGTTTAACATCATTTTTTAGTGAAAGCGCTGATCATGGATGTGGGAATGGTTAATGCAGCTTTCCGGGGGCACAAAGCAGGAGCCAGGGGACACGCATCCTTGGGCTGCAGCCACTGGACACGGGTTCATTTGGGGGCGCAGTGCAGAGAGGTGCACAGTGATGCGGGGGCACCCACTTGCCACCATCAGCACTGAAGGAGACGGGGCTCGAGGGTTCGGAGGCCCCCGGGGGCCTTTCCAGGTGGAGGCCGGTGGGGTACATGGATGGCCAGCATGGGTGGCATGCGGGCCGCCCTCCTGCCGTGCGGGAGGCGGGACAGGCATGGTCACCTCTGGGCACCACACGAAGGAAGGAAGCAGCGCAGAGTGGGGCTGACAAGCCATGCCACGCAGGTGCTGTTCTGCCGGGTGGTCCAGGCACCGTGGCACTCGTGCCGTCCTCGGCTCCCGGGAACTTAGCTGTCGCGTGTGTATTTGGTTTGTAGGCTCGTGAGTGGCAATTCCATTGAAGAGAAATTGTTGAAAAATGGAACCAAAGATTTGATCCGAGAAGTGGCTGCTCAGGGAAACGACTACTCCATGGCGTTCCTCACGCAGGTACCTTCGTCCACGAGGAGGCCTGGGGCCGGGGGGCGGGGTTGCCACGCAGTGACGGGAACCGGGTGGGTTTAACGGCTGAGGGGGTGGCTGCTGGCGGTTTTCCACGCGCAGAGGTCTCGAGCTCAGTGCTACTCATTTCTGTGTCAGCGGACCATCCAGGAGCTGTTTGAGGTTTATCCACCCATGGATGACACTGGCTTCCCAGTGAAAGCCGAGGAGTTTGTCGTCCTTTCTCAGGAACCTTCTGTCACAGAAACCATCGCACCCAAAATTGCCAGGCCTTTCATAGAGGTGAGGGTGGCCGGCGCCGGCCTGGCAGCGTCGGGTCTGGGGCTTTGGGTCTGCCCTCTGCTCCTGCGGCACTGCTGCTGCCCCCTCCCCAGGCTCCAGTCGCTCGTGCCTGACCTGTCAGCCCCTCCCTCCCTGCTTTTGGTTTGGGGGATTTTAGTTGTAAAAATAGGTGAAGGACGCGCGAGAGAGCGGTGTGGGCCTCGCTGCCCACCCTGCCACCGTCGCCATTTGCACCCACGCTTCTCGGGCCACCCCTCACCGTCCTGTGTGACTTTGTGCCCCGACCCCTCCACCCTGCTGTGTCAGCACCTCTGTCACAGCGTTGCTGGGGAGGATGCCTCGCTCTGCAGGGAGCCCCGGCGTGCGTGTGAGATACACGTCCCACTCTGAGGACAGAATCAAAAGGAATGGCAGCTGTCGTACTCAGCCTCCCTGTGTTGGTCACCCGCTGAGATGACAATGCCTTGGATTCTGACTGAAATCTTGCCTTCTGCGTTTCCGGCCTGGGCACTTGAGGTCGCAGACTGCGTGCTTGGCTCGCGCGCTGCTGCTTTGGGGCAGTGCTGCTGTGCGGACCTGGCCCACGCTTGCCTGTCAGGCCCCTCGCTTCCCTCCCTGAGACCCTGCTCCCGTCCTGCCTCCTGGGGGCCTTTGACTGCAGGACACCTCCTCTCCTGTTTTTGAAACTTGACTGTCCAGTGATTGAGAAGTAATAAATGCATGTGGTAAAAAACCTTCAAGAATTTATGATGAAAAGTAAGTGTCCTGCACCAGGCCCTCACTTCCCTCTCAGAGACCACCACTGTCAGCTGTCTTTCACATTTTCCTCCAGGAGTTGTCTGTGTATAATGTCACTTGCGCAGAAGTGCCTTACAGCTGTTTCGGTATCAGGAGGGACAGATAGATGTACCGTTTTCTTTTAAAAATTGGTGATACGTGCCTCAGGTTTTTAAAAAAAACCTCAACCAGCATGACCTAAACCTCATAACAGAAATGATTGTAGAAACCTCATAACAGAAATGATAGTAGGGGAACAGTAGGTTACCTGTCCTGGAGGTGACCACTCAACCATTGTTAAAAGTCTTATGGGGTGTCCCTGGTGGCACAGTGTCCAAGAACTCGCCTGCCAGTGTGGGGGACTCGGGTTCCAGCCCTGGTCCGGGAGGATCCCACGTGCTATGGAGCGGCTGAGCCTGCGTGCCTCAACTACTGAGCCCACGTGCCGCAACTGCTGAGCCCACGTGCCACTACTGAAGCCTGTGAGCCACAACTGCTGAGCCCGCGTGCCGCAACTACTGAAGCCCACGCGCCTAGAGCCTGTGCTCCGCAACAAGAGGAGCCACTGCAGTGAGAAGCCTGCACACCACAATGAAGAGTAGCCCTCGCTCGCTGCAACTAGAGAAAGCCCGTGCGCAGCAACGAAGACCAAAAACACAGCCAAAAATAAATAAATAATAAATAAAATTTTAAAGTATATATCTTACATGGATCGTGGAAGAAACGTGAGGCCTGAAGGCATGTGTGTTTGAGGAATGTGAGTGTGTTACATACCCTTGCTGTTGTGTCTCAGTGCATCTCTGGGATGTTGGCACAGTGCGGTGTTTCAGCACACAGCTTCTGTGAAACGTTCTGGCTGAACTTCTTACTGTGAGTTGGGCACTGTTGTAGGCAGAAGGGGTATAGCGTTGAGAGAAAGAACTCTCGTCCTCCACAAAGCTTCTATTCTAGTGACAGGAGAGATGACACACCATCACCCTGCGGAGATGGTGTGCCATGCGGTGTCCAGGAGGAGTGTTGGGGTGGAGGGGCAGCACCTCCAGGTCCGGACAGTAGGAGCCAGGTATGGCTGGGGGACGAGGGCGATGGAGACGGGCTGCCCGCGGACATGTGGGTTGGGACCATCGCCTGGCTGTATGCTGACCCTGGACTGGGGGCCGGTTCAGAGGTGCAGGCGTGGGGGACAGTGTGGGCGCATCCCTGGCTGAAGTGCAGTTTGCTCCTGGCTGGTGAGCTTTGCGTTCATTGGCAGCGTTGATGCTTTTTGATGAAGTGCTCGTTCGTGTCTTTTTCCTATTTTTTTTTTAACTGGATTCTTTTCTTTCTTAATGGCTTGTTGGCTTTTTTTCTGTATTCTGGATACGAGGCTTTTGTGGGATACATGTAAAATGTCTTCTCCCAACCTGTGGTTTGCCTTCTTTAATGCTGTCTTTCAGCAAGCAGCAATTCTTGGTCCTAATGCCACCCAGCAGCCCATCTTTATCACATGGTTGGTGCTTTTGCATGCTAAGAGAGGTTCTTCTTTATTTTCTTCTCCATGTTTCAGTGTTTTGTTCTTCATACTTAGACGTACAGTCTGTCTGGAAATACTTTCTAGGTATCGTGTGAGGAAGGGTTACATTTTAAACTTTGCAGATGTTGCCCAATTGCCCTGGAAAGAGGTACCAGTCTTAACTGACATCCTCTCAGCTGCATGGTCCCCCCAGCCCCGGCCCCGATGTGAGCGTGTGTGTCTGCATTTGCCAGCCTGGCTGCCGGGTGTCGGGAGAGGTACATGCCGCATCTGCTAGTCTAATGGGCGCTTCTTGAACTGTGGCGACACTGGCCCTTGCGTGTCTGTCGCCGTCTGCAGCACGTTTGCTGGGGGCTTGGTTTCTGTCTTCACCACAGACCACGGCCTGTATCTCGTGCACGACGAAGAATTGTTCTCATGGTCAGGACCGGGGCAGGGTGGTGGGTAGCGGGTGTAAGATGCAGCCAGACGCCCCATCCTGCTCGGTTCTCTGAGTCTGGGGGCCGGGCTGTGCGTGTCAGCCTGTGTGCCTGTGGCTCTTCTCGAGGGCGTGCCCGTTTTCCCTGTGCCTGCGGCGCCACCGTCTCAGGCGTGCGAGAGGGGCCGAGGAGAGCAGGCATCACCGTGGGAGGCTCGGTGTACAGTGTGGGCACGTAGTCAGCTGTGAGGGCTGTACCCCTCAATTGAAGTGTTGAAAGCGCATCCGAGTCACGTCCACTAAGGGCGCACTTCCTGCAGGCCCTCAAGAGCATCGAGTGTCTGGAGGAGGACGCACACGAGCCGGCAGAGGAGTTGGCGCCCGGGTCTCGGCGCCCCGACGGTTCCCGGTGGGGCGAGGAGCCCTCGCCACTGGAGGAGTTAGCGGACTTCATGGGACAGGTTTGGCATTTTCTACTTCATTTGCTTCTCTGCACCTAAATACTTTAAACATGTGACCCTTCTGGGAGATATTTCTTGTTCATCTTGACCAAGAACAGTCGCTGTTTTGATTCAAGTGTTGGTGGGGGCTTATAAGAGGAACTGAATCCTTGTGAACTTGCTGTTAACCGTATTCAAAAAATACATCTTGAAACAGCTCACACCAATTGAAAAGTATGCTTTGAATTACCTGGAATTATTCCATACTTCCACTGATCAAGACAAGGAGAGAAATAGCGAGGTAAGAGAAGGAGCTTCTGACCATCTTAACACGTGAGAATCTCAAGTTCTTCAGGGTTAAACTGGGTTGGAACTAAGTGTGCGACTTGCCTAGAATTAAAGGAATAAAACCCAGACCCACCTGTGTACAAACTGATTGGAAGGGAGAAGCCTCAGGAGCCTGCAGGTGCAGTTTTCCTCGGTCACGTATTGGGAACAAAGAGAAGGGCCCGGGCCGGGAGCACAGGGGCGGGGCAGGGCTGGGAGGCGTGGGGGGCGTGGGTGGCAATGGGAACGACCGCTGTCTCTTCAGGGCGCCGTG
>NW_020172686.1:414159-414780 GCF_003031525.2 Neophocaena asiaeorientalis asiaeorientalis
CACGCGCGGGCACTGCGGGAGCGCGAGGCCCGGGCACGGCGTGAGCCCGAGCAGCAGCTGCTCACCTACACCCGGGAGGACGCCTGCCGCGCGGTACGTGTGCCCGAGGGCTCCCCTTACCCGCGCGGTCGTTCCCCGCCGCGCTGCCCGCTGGCCGGGGCGCAGACGCATCGCGGGGCTTCTCGACAGCCACGCTGCGAGCTTATTTCCAAGACTTGACCGGCGTGAAGGTAGATGCTTGGTGGCTGCAGCTTGAAGCCAGGGCTGGGTGGACCTGAAAAGCTCCCCTTCTCCTGTAGGAGTTCGTGTATGAGGGCGCCGACGGGCAGACGGAGGTCATGCCGGTGAGTGCCCGCCTCCCCGTGTCCCTGGGCTCGCCTCCCGCCGGGCGGCTGCTCCTGGGGCCACACGGCTCAGGGCTCTCCCTTCTGCACGCAGCTTTGGACGCCGCCCACGCCCCCCCAGGACGACAACGACATCTACATCGACTCGGTCATGTGTCTCATGTACGAAAGCACTCCCATCCCAGAGTCCAAGCTGCCGCCCGTGTACGTGAGGAAGGAGCGCCGGAGACACAAGACGGACCCGTCAGGTGGGTTCCTGTGGCGGGGGAGGGGTCGG
>NW_020172686.1:415286-420563 GCF_003031525.2 Neophocaena asiaeorientalis asiaeorientalis
TTCGGCGCTCCCAGTGGCCTCGGTAATCCTCCTCCGCGGCCCTGCTGCCCCCCTTCCCCGCCGACCTGCTGGCTGAAGCAGCCTCTCCGTGCAGCCGCAGGCAGGAAGAAGAAGCAGCGTCACGGGGAGGCCGTGGTGCCCCCGCGGTCACTGTTCGACCGCGCGACGCCCGGCATGTTGAAGATCCGCCGAGAGGGGAAGGAGCAGAAGAAGAACATCCTGTTGAAGCAGCAGACACAGTTCGCCAAGCCTCTGCCCACTTTTGCCAAACCAGCCGCCGAGTCTGGTCCCGACAACCCGGAGTGGCTCATCAGCGAGGACTGGGCGCTGCTGCAGGTGAGTCCTGGGCCTCGGCCTGGGCCGGCCGCGTCCTCAGGGCCCTTGGGAGGGCGGGGAAGCCGCTGACGCGCAGCACCTTGACCCGCGGCGCCTGACCTTGGTCCTCCAGGCCGTGAAGCAGCTGCTCGAGCTGCCGCTCAACCTCACAGTCGTGTCCCCGGCCCACACGCCCAACTGGGACCTCGTCAGCGACGTCGTCAACTCCTGCAGCCGCATCTACCGCTCCTCCAAGCAGTGCCGGAACCGCTATGAGAACGTGCTCATCCCGAGGGAGGAGGGGAAGGTGAGGCCCCCCTTCCTGCGGGGCACGCAGCTCGGTGAGGGGGAGGGAGGGGCGCGGGGTGCTGGGCGCGGCCCTGAGCTGGGGCAGACACAGTCCCAGTCCCCGTTCCCGCCGGCCGGAGTCCCTGCGCCGAGATCTTGCCCGACAGAGAGCATCCGCGCTGCTGCGTCATTTGGAAGATTCTGTGTGCTGTCTGTCTGTGGCCCGGCGCCGTCCTAGCGCTTCGTCCCCCCTCCCGGGTTGGGTGTGTAGACGGGCATGGCTCTGTGCTGTTAGCTTCATCGAAGGAGGGCCTGTCGGTGCCTCCCCCTTCGTGTATCACTGTGCTTTCCCGGGGCCTTGGCCACTGCAGCGGTTTGACAGGCGCTAGACACTCTGGTCCCAGCCGCGGGCATCAGAGACTCCGAGTGCAGAACAGCCGAGTACATGGTTTCTGTCATCAGGAGGCCACCTGCGGGGCAGCCAGACCCCTCGAGTCCGCGTGGCTGCTGAGGAGGTCTCCAGGGCATTGCCTTTCCTCGTCTCCCTTGAGCTGCATTTGTCTCTTTCCATTCCTCCGTCTGCTCTGTCCCCGCCTTGCTGCCTCTCAGCTCCTCGCCTGTCCTCAGGAGGGTGTCTGTGGCCTCCATGCAGAAAGCCTCGGCACGCGGCGTCGGGCTGGCGTGTACCTGTGGCCGGCGCCCAGTCATAGAGTGGGAGCGATGACCGCGTCTCCCGCCTGGGACGGGCCAGGGCATGCGTGGCAGCGGCAGACATCCTGGGCTTTGATGAAGTTTGCTCCTGGGTTCCTAATTCATGGAAATTACTTACTTTGTTTCTATAAGCACGCTTTAACGAATCTTGGTTTTCATTTTTCTAAAAACAGTTGTCTCCAAACTGGGGGACAGCCGCCACTTGGTGCCCCGGGGCCGACCAGGGTGAAGGCGCGCTGGCTGCGGGCCGCTGGCTGTGTCAACCCGGCCACTCGGCCTCACTGCTGTCTGCCAAGCTGGAGGCGGGACGGGCGGGAACGCGTAGCCCAGGCTGGGAGTGTGTTTGCGGTCGGTGGACGACGGCCACTATGTCGTTGCTGTTCCATCTGTGTTGAGTCTCAGAGAGAAGGGTGGGAAGAAGGGACTCATTGTTTAAGCCGGGGATTTCACGTTAGACCTCCCAGTCGGGGACCCTGTTCACAGGGTCGGCATCTGACCCTGCTGTGCCACCCCCATCCTGTTTCAGAGTAAGAACAACCGTCCTCTGCGCACGGGCCAGATGTACGCTCAGGACGAGAACGCCACGCACACCCAGCTGTACACGAGCCACTTTGACCTGATGAAGATGACTGCGGGCAAGAGGAGCCCCCCCATCAAGCCTCTGTACGCGGCCCGCGCCCCTGCGCCAGCTCCGTGGGGTCGGGGGCTTGGTTTCCTCTGTGTGTCCTTGGCCTTCCCTTCCTTCTTCAGTGCCTTGTCCTCTCTTCAGTAATCCTCTCTCTCTCTGTGTGTTACAGGCTTGGCATGAATCCCTTTCAGAAAAACCCCAAGCACGCTTCCGTGTTGGCAGAAAGGTATTTCTGTATGTGTGACACAGTTTTCATCATTTGAAATGATTTCATTTTAATGTTTTCTTAAACCCTACAAGTTCAGTGAATTGTGCGAATAGCGTGTCCAGCCATCAGCTGGGGGTGGTGTCGAGGTGAGGCGGGCCGGGCACACCCGTGTCCCCGTTCACGGGACGGGGTGTCCTGCCTGCAGTCTGACAGTGTCACAGCGGCTGTGCCACCTCTCAGCTGGCATACGTCTGCTTGGCCCCGCCCTAGAAATGTACCCAGTTGACCGGGGTTGGGGGTGGGGGTGAGTGTTCTTTTTATTTATTTATTCATTTATTTATTTATTTAATTTATTTATAGCTCCGTTGGGTCTTTGTTGCTGCATGTGGGCTTTCTCTAGCTGCAGTGCATGGGCTTCTCGTTGTGGTGGTTTCTCTTGTGGAGCACAGGCTCTAGGCGCGTGGGCTTCTGTAGTTGCAGCATGCAGGCCCAGCAGTTGTGGCTCGCGGGCTCTAGAGCACAGGCTCAGCAGTTATGGCGCACGGGCTTAGTTGCTCCACGGCATGTGGGATCTTCCCGGACCAGGGCTCGAACCCATGTCCCCTGCGTTGGCAGGCGGGTTCTCAACCACTGTGCCACCAGGGAAGACCTGGGGTGAGTGTTCTTGCCTTGAAATTTTGCAAAGGAAGAAAAATGACTGGGTAGATGGGTAGAGAGATGGGTAGGTGTGAGAGAGCAGACAGAGGGAAAGAGAACTGTACGGTTTGAGTTGCTCGGCACATGGGTGTTTGCTATAAAATCCCTGCAACTTCCTGCATGTTTGCCTTTTTCTAATAAAATATCGGGGAAAAACACATGTTCAGATGGAGCCCGTTGCTCCTCTGGCTCAAGCCTTCCTCGTCACCAGGTAGGTTTTGCAGATACCGCCTGACACGGGCCTGTGCCTGCTGAGGGCCCCCCGGCCGCACCAAGGACCAAGGCCTGTGCTGCCCTCCCGCTCCGTGCACCCCGGCCTCCACGGCCTGCTCCTCCGCCTGGCGGCTGGCTCGGCCTTGCGGGTCGCTCCATCTGGGACCGTCTGTCTGGACCCGTCGGCCCCCCGCCAGGCCCTCCCTCACACATCACCTTCTCCTCGTTGGTACTCGTGCCCCAGCCCCTCTCTGTGTTTCTTCCTGGAGCAGATCATCTTTGCATTTTTACTTGACTCCTTCAGCATCTTGCATGAGCTCCGTGGACGTAGGGGTTCTAGAGGCTAGAGGCGCAGAGCACATGTTCCGTATGTGTGTATTGATCGAATTGATGATGATTTCATTAATTGGTTTTCTTAACAAGAAAAACAGGCCGGGCCGGGGTTCAGCAGTGAACGAGGCGGGCCCAGTCCTGCCCTCCTGTTTCTCTCGCACAAGACACAGACTCTGAGTAATCCTTACGGAGGGCGAGGATTCATCCTGAAGGGGAACAGAACCTAGCCTGGCTGAGCTGGGGAGAACGGGGCGGGTGCGAGAAGGGACACTTGTTCCTCCGAGTGAGGGCCGGCGGGTGGGAAGGCACGGAGGGCAGGGTGGGCGAATAGAAGGCTGGCCTGCAGGATGCGAGGGAGGAGGTCTGGGGATGGTGCCACCACGGCGGGGAGCAGGGCAGCGCAGGGGTGGCCCGCAGTTTGGGCGGAAGCAGGGGTGGTGTGAGGCCGATCAGAGTGAGCTGGAGAGAGGCTGCAAGGTGAATGCAGGCCTGGAGGGCATCTCGGTGGCTCAGTTTTGTTTTTGTGTGTCTGACGCCAGTGGGAGAGGTTGGCAGACAGGATGAGGGTGGAGCCGGGCTGGCCTTGGCCACATGCAGGCCAGGTGTGCCGAGGGGTTGTCTCTAGGTAGTGGCCAGGGTCAGGGTCTGTAAGCAGTGGGAGGCCAGGCCGTGTGTCCTGGGAGGGAGCTGGATGTGGAGCAGGGACCGCTGCGGCGGCTGGACCGTCGCCATGCCCAGCGGTTGAATTCCCCCCGGTGGTGGAGGCCTGGGGCAGACGGAGTGGGGAGTGCGCTGAGGCTGTGGCTTTACCACCAGGCGTGATGGAGAGACACGGGGTGAGGGGGGCCAGCATGCGAATATGGGGGCGGCAGGGTGGGTTGCAGGAGTTCCTCGAGGGGTTGGGGGACTGAGTGGACTGACGTGGGCAAGGTCAGAGAATGGGAGAGGACGCACTGCGTGAGCTAGGGCACATGACGCGGGAGGGCTGGTGTCCAGAGGGGCCAGACAAGCGCAGCAGCGGCACCTGCGCCGCCCCGAAATGCAGAGGCGGCACACGAGGGCAGAGCCAGCCTCCCCGCGGCAGGACTCAAGGCTGGTGGGTGACCGTCAGCCCAGGAGCCCCTGGAAGCAAGGGTTCTGTGAGAGGCTGCGGAGGGCTGTGGGCCGCTCACGGCACCGGGCGGGTGGCCGGCTGCTCTCCGCGGGGCGAGGGCTGGCGCTCAGTGCAGGCGGGGGCAGGCCTGGCTGTGGGGGCTGGGGCGGTTGGTTTGCAGTGAGGAGCACGGCGCCAAGGGGCTTTCTTGCCCCACGTGTTCGGGGACGCATGGTATCCAGGCACCGTGCCAAGTGCCACTGCTGCAGGGGACCGGGCCCGGGCCCGCCTCTGGCAGGTGGTCCTTGTTGCGAGGGAGTGGGAGCCGCCGTGGTCTAGGGCAGACTGGCAGCCTCTCCTCTCCAGGGCCGAGCCGCTCGGGCCCCGGCCTTGGCGCCCCGGCACTCGGCGTCATCAGAAATGAGGACTTTGGATTTCTAGCGCGTTTGTCTACTTAGAACTTGCAGTTTATTTCTCGTTTTTCCCTTGTCTTTAGTGGAATCAACTACGACAAACCCCTGCCTCCTATTCAGGTCGCATCCCTCCGGGCGGAGCGCATCGCCAAGGAAAAAAAGGTGTGTGTGGTACAGCGGGCGGCGGGAGGGCCGCGAGGGGGACCAGGGGCCGGGGGCCAGGGGTCCCCCCCCCACCGGGCCAGCTCCTCCACACGGCTCCATTCCCTCCTGCCCCGTAGGCGCTGGCCGACCAGCAGAAGGCGCAGCAGCCGCCCGTGGCACAGCCGCCGCCACCACCGCCGCCGCCGCAGCCGCAGCCACCGCCACCGCAGCAACC
>NW_020172686.1:420698-459596 GCF_003031525.2 Neophocaena asiaeorientalis asiaeorientalis
CGTCCACCCCCAGGCCCAGGCGCAGCCCCCGGCGCAGCCCACGCCACCGCCGCCGAAGGCACCCCCTGCGATCACGACGGTGGGCAGCGCTGCAGTGCTGGTGAGAAGGCACACAGAGCGGTCAGCTCCAGCGCGCCCCTGTCCAGTGTCCTGTGGCTTCCAGCCCGCGGACCTTCCTCCCAGAGGAAGTGGGAGGCCAGCCCAGTCTCCTCCAGTCTCCCCCTCAAGGAAGCGCATGCCTCACCCCGTCTCTCCGGTGCTGGGTCAGCTCCGCCCTCTGGGCTGGGTTCACTGGGCAGCGATGTGGGAGACGAGGCCGTCCTTGTAGGTGGAGGTGAGCGGGAGGTGTGGAATTAGGGTTTTGTGAAGCGTGAAGAGGTCGTCCTCTCTTGTCCCTACAGACTCGAAGAGCAGGTACTGTTAGTGCAGACTTCCCTCTCCCCACCCTGCCCCACTTTCCCCCAGAGCTGTGCACGCGCGTGTGCATCCCCAGTGCCCGTGAGAGGAAGGTGGTGAAGTGCATAAAAAAAGAAAGGCAACGTGTCGATCCTACGCACCCTGCGCTGTCGCCGCCGTGCCCTGCCGCGTTCCCTCTGTGTGTGCCTGGCGACACGTTAGAGTCCCACGTGGGGAAGCACTGCTGCCCGGCGCGGGACGGTCTTGTTGTACGGGGTCATTTCCACCCCATGTTCTTTGTTACATTTGCCGCAGTGGCGTTCGATGTGCACTTGGCAGCTCCGTCCTTCGTTGTTCAGAAAACTAAGCACCTGCCTGGTGTGAGGGCTGCTCCCTGCCCAGGAGAACAGTGGTGGGTGGTCAGGAAGAGACCTTCTGCAGGGCTGACCCCTGGGCTGTGGCCAAGTGACAGTAGTCAGTCAGAAAAGAATGGAAAACAGTCAGCACAGGGGCCCTGAACTTGGCAGACGTGGGGCTCAGAAGGGTCAGTGTGGCCGGAGCCTGGTGACCGAGGGACAGACTCAGCACTGTGGGAGGAGGTGGGGGGAGGGGGCTGAAGTCAGCCGTGCTGGCCGAGTAACTGTGACCAAGGGTTTGGATTTGATCCTGATGAGGGGGAAGGCTTTGGAGTGTTTACTCAGGGCGGAGCTTGACCTGAAATTCAAATGGTTTTCTTTTTTCAGCAGGCAGGAGCCATCAAGACATCGGTCACAGGGACAAGCATGCCCGCGGGTAAGAAGTCTCACGGGTGAGGTGCCGCGATTGCAGGTGAGTTCTTTCCTGCTCTCCTACCTCGTGTCCTCTCCCCGCAGGCACAGTGAGCGGAAATGTGATCGTGAACACCATCGCCGGCGTCCCCGCTGCCACCTTCCAGTCCATTAACAAGCGCCTCGCTTCCCCCGTGGCACCTGGAGCCTTGACTGTGAGTTGTCCCTGATCCTGGGTGCTTTTGGTGGCATGCATGACCCAGGACGCCGCAGTAGCTGTTGGCTTCTTAAAAAAAATGCCATTCCATTGGTACAGAAAGTCCTGATCTCGTTTGCATATCATAAAATACCGAGGACATTGAGAGGTGCAGAGGATGGTTTCCACGTGTGCTTTCTGGGAGAGGGTGTGTTGAAATCCCCCACCGTGGTTCCAGGAGGAGGGAGGGGGTGCAAGGGCACGTCTCCAACTCCACGGACAGGGTGCCCACATGCCGTAGCGGCAGGTTTGCCCGTGTGTGTGGACGTGGCGCCGTTGCACAACCGGGCACAAGGCGGGGCAGTGTGTTTATGGATGTCTAGGCCCGTGCGTGGGAAGCAGGAAGGGGCCAGATGTGGACAGAGGGAGAGACGCAGAGCCACAAGACCTCTGAGCATGTAACCAGGAGACAGGGCGCTCACCTGGACACACCTGCCGTCTGTGGTGTCACCGTAGAAAACAAAAATAAATGACGGGAATAAAGGAGTTTACATTTACATCCTGAGTTGCAGTTTAGTCACAGATCTAAAGACAACATGTGCCCTGAGTGAGAAGCTGCTTCAAAGTCAGCAGTGCTTTGGCAAACGGAGTGATGTCCCTGTTGGGTTCTGAGGAATGTGTTTCCTATGAAGGTGTTGTTGGTAGTGAACTAGACAGTGTGGTGTTGGGAAAAGGATGGACACATAGATCCATGGAGTAGGATAGAGAGTCCAGAAATAGACCCACATGTACATAGTTGATTAATTTTTACTAAGAGTGCCGGGCGGGACTCTTAGTGCAGGGAGGGACTTCCCTGGTGGTGCAGTGGTTAAGAATCCACCTGCCAATGCAGGGGACACTGGTTCAAGCCCTGGTCCGGAAAGATCCCACATGCCGCAGAGCAACTAAGCCCGTGCGCCACAACTACTGAGCCTGTGCTCTAGAGCCCGTGGGCCACAACTACTGAGCCCACGTGCCACAGCTACTGAGCCTGCGCCCCTAGAGCCCGTGCTCCCCAACAAGAGAAGCCACCGCAATGAGAAGCCCGCGTACCGCAACGAAGAGTAGTAGCCCCCACTCACCGCAACTAGAGAAAGCCCGCACGCAGCAACGAAGACCCAACGCAGCCATTAATTAATTAATTAATTAATTAAAAATAGAGAGGAGAACTCTTTAAAAAAAAAAAGAGGGGCTTCCCTGGTGGTGCAGTGGTTAAGAATCCTCCTGCCAATGCAGGGGACACAGGTTTGAGCCCTGGTCCGGGAAGATCCCACACACGGTGGAGCAACTAAGCCCGTGAGCCACAACTACTGAACCCGTGTGCCACAACTACTGAAGCCTGAGCACCTAGAGCCCATGCTCCACAACAAGAGAAGCCACCGCAACGAGAAGCCTGCGCACCGCAACGAAGAGCAGCCCCCGCTCCCCGCGACCAGAGAAAGCCTGCGCACAGCAATGAAGACCTAACGCAGCCACAAAAAAATAAAATTTTAAAAGAAAAAAAAAAGAGTGCCGAGGGATTTCAGTGGAGAAAGGGCAGTCTTTTCAACAAATGGTGCTGGAGGAACTGGGGAAACGTTCAAAGCCGAATGAACTTTGAACGGTTACTAATACTGTGTATGAAAAGTCACTCAAAGTGGATCATGGGCCCAAATGTAAAACCCAAGACTATAAAATTTCTAGAAAAAACATAGAACATCTTTGCTCGGTTTTAGGCAAAGATTTCCTAGGATACCAAAAGCCTACAAATTATGAAAAAAAATAAATGAGGCTTCATCAAATCAAGAACGTCTGTTCTTTGGAAGATATTGTTAATAAAACGAAAAGCAAGGCATGGAAAATATTTGAAGAACATATCTGGTAAAAGACTGGTACTTGGATTATACAGAGATTTTTTCAATCAATAATAAGAAAACAAACAACTTTTAAAAGTGGACAAAAAAAATTTTTTTTAATGGACAAAAGATTTGAGCAGTTACTTCACCATGGAAGATACATATGGAGATATATATATACACACACACACACACACACACACACCATATGGATAGCAAATAAATAGGAAAAGATGTTCAACATTGTTAGTCATTAGGGAGATGTAAATTAAAGCTACAGTGATCTGCTACTGCTACACGTCTCTGAGAATGGCTTTAAGAGAAGAAAAACCTGGCAGTATCAAATGCTGGTGAGGATGCAGAGCGACTGGAATCCTCATTGCTGATGGGAATGCAGAACCTTAGCAGTCAGTCTGGAAGGCAGTTTGTTTCTTACAAAATTAAACGTACACCTACTCTCCAGCCTATCAGTTCCACTCCTAGGTTTTCTCCCAAGAGAAATGAAAACACGTCTGCACAGAAAAACCTGTGCGTGAATGTGTTTAGTGGCTGTGTTCATAATTACGACATAAGGGAACAGCCCAAATGTCCTTGAGCAGGTGAGCAGAAGGGAAGATGGTGCGCCCGGCCCATCTGGCACTGCCCAGCGGGGCAGGAGACTGCTGGCACGTGCGGCTGCACCGCAGATCTCAGTGGCCTCGTGCTGGCTCGTAGGAGCTTTGAAAGCCTTCATGTGCGTGTGATTCCATTTAAACCACATGGAAAAGGCAAGACTTTACGGACGGAAAACAGAATATGTTCTGTATCTATCTGGTGGCTACTCGGCCTCATACATTTATAAAAGTTCACAGAACTGTATTCCTGAAACAGGTGAATTTTACTGTATGTGAGTTACACCTCAATAAATCGGGTTTAAAAAATTAGAATACTCGAAGCAGTAGAGTGAATACGAAAACAGTGTTTCTAGAATGTGACTTTGGATTATTTCATTTATTTTTCTTTCTACTTTGTAATAAACCACTTTAGACTCAGCCAGTTCACTGGATACAGAAGCTATTAGTTAGGCCTGTGGCATTAGGATCATTTCCTCTGACCAGTGTCACTACTTCTGTGAGGGTGGCAAGCCCAAATCATTGCACTTGGTATTTTATTTTGAAAAGACCTGTTTCTGTAGTCCTATTTTTAAAAGATAAAGCAATTTATCCACAATGTATTTTTTGAACAGCTCTTACAGACAAGATACTCTCCCTGGTGATGTGGGGCTAGAAGTAGGACTCAAACACACGGCTTGCTTTCATGGGGTTCTTGCAATCAGTCCTGTGGCTGCACCTAAAAGAGGTACAGATAACAGGGAGGTTTTCTGGAGAAGGGAGCATTGGACTTCCACGGAATAGGAGGATGTCATCCACCAAAATGGCTCTTTGGAAGGCAGGGCAAGTCGTACAAGCAGAGGTTCAGTGGTGGGAAAGTGAGTGGTGTATACTGGGCATAGCAAGCGGTTCTGTTTGGACGGAGCGGCGCAAGCTGCATGAGCAGAGGAGCGGTCCCCACAGCCTCTCGCAGGTCCTTGAGCGGCCGCACGCGCTCGGTCTTGTGTGGCAGTGAGCCTAGGCTGTCATGGTGTTTGGATTCCAGGCTGAAGAACGTGGATTCCATTCACCAGGCGATGGGGAGCCCTTGAGAATCTTCGAGCAGAGGTGTGTTTTAGGGGAATTCATGTGATGTTTTACGTGTAGAATAGATTATTGCAGAAAGGCTTAGAGAGAAGCTATTTCAGTAGTGTGGGAAAGGACTTCTGTTTCTGGTGATAAGGTGAGTTAAGTTATTTATACCACTCTCCAAATGAAAAGGACTGAAATTATTGGATAAAATTTTTAAATATCCTCTTCAAAATTTCAGGGAGCTGACAAAAGAGTAAATAATTATTGGGCCAAAATCTAAGGGAAGAGGCAACCCAGAGAGATACACAGGGCGCCCTTGTGTCCGCCTTGGAGCACACTTCACCTTCTCACACAGGGGGGGCCCCCGTTCAAGCCCAAGGCTCGACTCACCCAGGTGGAGAGTCTCAAAGGAGGCATCGATGCCTTGAGACAGGCCCCCAAACGGCTAAGTCCTTAGGGCAGGGTGAACCGGAAGTAAAATCCCTCATGCTGAGCAGAGGGGGGGGCGGGGGCTCTTCCTGTGGAGCTCTAGCCCCAAGTCAGCTGTCAGTTTGCAGCTCACGTTGATGGCTCCCCAGAAGGGCTCCCAAAGCCCCTCAGATCATGTGACGTAGACCTGGATGAGCAGTGTTCCTGGGTAAGTGGCCAGAATCAAATGCAGATTCTCTGGAGGAATGTGCCTTCATCCTGGACTTCTTAGAATGTCCACAGTGATTTCCAGGTATAATGAGCCGCATATAATAGAAGATAACCAAACACACGGAAAGAAGGCACCATGAGTGAGAAGCAACAGAAGCAACAGACACTGGGCAGATCCTTTAAGACTTGAGATGGTGGGGTTAGCAGGCATAGATGATAAAACGGTTATACTTTCTATTTTAAAGAAATAAAAGAGAAGCTTGCGAATGTCTGTAAAAACCGGGGAACTATACTTAAAAGAATATAGAGAACTTGAAGAAATGAGAAGTATGGTTACCAGCATTGAAAAATAAATGTCTTATAATCAGGCTTAATATCACTTTCCACACAGCTGAAGAGAGAGTTAGTGAACTGGAAGATAAATCAGAAGAAGTTATCCTGAATGCAGCACAGGGAGACAGCAGATGGAAGTATGGAAGAGAATTTAAAGCCACGGAAGATTGAGTGAGAGGATGTAATCAGAGGTTAATCAGAGTTCCAGGCAGAGAGAAAGTTGAGCAGAGATAGTACGTGAAGATGTAAGAGTTTCCCAGAACTGATTGATGACGCTGATCCGTATACACCAAAGCTCAACTAATCCCGGTCAGGGGTGATGAAAGGGACTCCACGCTTACATAATGCCAACGACAAGGTGGTCTTGAAAGCAGCCTGAAAAAGTCAGGTTGCCTTCAGAGGTACAGCTGCTTACTTCTCAGCGGTGGTAATGAAGCCAGGAACCAGCTCCTGGAATGGAATGACATCTTCATCGTAGTGGGAGAATATAACTGCCAGCCCTGAAAATACCTTGAAGAACAAACATTTCCAAACAAAGCCTAAGAGAATTCCCTATAGATCTCGCCTACATGAACTAATTGAGGTGCAAACGGACTTTGCGAACAGCAGTAACGTACTGTAGGGTCAACAGAGGCAGACATGACACACACGATGCAATGACGTGAGCGGGGCTAAGGATGTTGAAACGTTCCAGAATCCCTTTATTGTTCAGGAAAAGTGTGAAATTATGGATTAGACTTTCATAAGTTCTTGATACAATTTTTAGACAAGCCACCAAAAGAATAAGAATAGAATATAACTTCCAAACTTTGGGAGGGGAAAGTGGGATGAGAAGAAAGTAATGTGCAGGAAGGCAAGAAAGATGATTAAAAGAAATACAGAACAGGTGAGTTGAATAGAAAGCACAGAATAAGATACTGGATTTGGATTCAAATACGTAGGTAATGAAATGTAAGATTAGGGACAAACTAAACAGGAAAACGTAATGACCGTCTGCACCAAGGGGACCAGCAGGGGCCAGCATCACATTTCAGGGTGCTTTCAGAGGCGGACTCGGTGGAGCTGGGCCCGGTCCGCTGAGGGGCTGCGGCGGCCGTGGCACCAAGGGACAAGGACATTGCGAGGCCAAGTCGAGATGCCGCGCGGGTCCAGGGCTGCAGCCTCCGCACCTGCCTGGGGATGGCCGTGGGGGGTTAGGGGCCTGTTTCCGGGGGATAAACACGGGCATCTAGATGGTTCCTGGGACCAAAAGGTCTTTGGAGTGAGGGCAGCGGGACGGGGACGGGCAGTGTTTCAGTCTGGGGGCGGCAGCGTCGTGATCTTCCCTTCTGCGAGCGACGCGTCCACGCTAGCCCTAGGCACAGGCTTTGAGTTCACGAGGGAAGCAGCCCCTTAGCAAGCTGTCAGAAGGCCAGGATCTGGAATGTGCTTCGTCTTCTAGGATGTAGCGTGTGGCGCCCTTTTCACCCGACGACTGTCAAGAGTCTTGAGTATTGCGGAGCAGCCTGACACTTTTCTTCTCTTCGCCTCTTGCAGACCTCGGGAGGCTCTGCTCCTGCCCAGGTGGTCCACACCCAGCCAAGAGCAGTTGGGTCCCCCGCCACGGCCACGTCCGACATGGTGTCCCTGGCACCGACTCAGGGTGTTCGAGCGGTCACCTCGGTGACGGCCTCAGCTGTGGTCACTACCAGCCTGACCCCGGTGCAGACCCCGACCCGGTCTTTGGTGACTCAAGTGTCCCAAGGTAAAGGCAGGGTTGGTTTCCTGTGTGGCCTGTCCCGCTCTTCAGGCCCCTCAGGGCTCAGGCTTACACGCGTGTGCGGGGCCGCAGTCTCACCAGACGACCTCTTCAGCCACAGGGGTCCAGCTTCCGGGGAAAACCATCACGCCCGCGCACTTCCAGCTCCTGCGGCAGCAGCAGCAGCAGCAGCAGGCCTCGCAGGTGCAGGTCCCGCAGATCCAGGGCCAGGCCCAGGCGCCGGCGCAGATCAAGGCGGTGGGCAAGTTGACACCGGTGAGCGTCCTCTAGAAAACCGAATGCACACACTGTGTGATGATGCCTTGGTGTGTCATGTGATTCAGAGTGTGTTTTGCACAGTCTGCCATCGTCTTTATGTGGGAAGTGTGTTTGTGTTGTCTTTAGAAATCACTTTGCACACAGGGCCGCTTCCGTGATCACGCGACCAGCTTGTTCACAGCTTTCTGAGGCCTTAATCCCCGTTTCCGGATGGATCTTCCCGCTCACTTGCTTGTGCTCTGTGCTCAGGCTCTGTGCTCTTTTCCCAACCTGAGAAAATGTCAGTGAAGAGTATTCCTCGACAGCTTTAAGAGACGAGGTGGTGGAGCTTGGCTTCCTGAGGAGTAGCTCGTGTGCGGTGTCGTTTCTCTCATGTGGGTGCTGATGGCCCTGAATCTTGCCAGTCTGTGCACGACCTGTGCTGTTACATAAGTAAACACGTTCATTTTAAAAGGAAATGCTATATTCCTGCCACGAGTGGAAAAGCATTAGTACTCAACACAGAAAGTAACCAGAAAAACGTGTAATAAAAGCAAGATGGTACTTCAGAATTCCAGCTCGCTGTCGGGCCTGCCACAGTAAGTACCTGACCTCGGGCCTGCCCCTTGCGGGTGACAGAGGGGACTAGGGCGCTGGAGGGCGGTGAGGACGTGCGAGCACCAGCTGAGACCTCTTCGTCCCGGAGGCACCCGAATGCGCGCCAGGGAAACGAGGCGTTCCGTCCTCCATCACACCAGCCACAGCTCAAGGGCGCAAGGCCACACATGGCTGTGCCCGCCACATTGGACAGCCCAGCTCCAGAACGTGTCCGTCACCGCCGAAGCTGGCGACCAGCAGACAGCGCTGAGTTAGGGTCCTCCCGCCCCACGGCCTTTCCTTCCCACCCCCCCCCAACGCTCCTCGCGCTCTAAGGCAGCGGGGCCTTCAGTTGCCCCTGCTCCCCTCTTGCAGCTGCTCAGAGCCCCACGCACCGGCTCGCTTGCCTGGTCCTGTTACTCCCTTCCCTTCCCTCTCCTAAACCAGTGGCAAAGTCCTTTTCTTTTTCAGCACCTTGAACGAGATCGGAGGGTCGTGAATAACTCAATATAAATTTCCTTAAAACATTTTTATCCCCTAAAATATTTCCTGAGCTATCTTTATCTTGATATTTTGACTTCTTTTAAAGACATGGGTTTATTTACCAATTAAACTTTCATTTGGAGACAGTTGGAGTACAAAATTTAGAGCTCATGCTTATCTTACGGTACATTGTAAAACTTCAAGAGGGACTACAATTTTAAGACTTAACGAATTTTTGGTGGTACCGCAGATTTGAATCGCCTTGCTTGTAAGCGATAAGAGCCCGGGAATTTTGCTGTGCATTTGCTAATCTGTGAGAATCCCTGTTGCTAGTTTTCATCAGTGGTAAAGGGAACGTTTAAAAAATGCTGGCAAGGCCTGGAGGATGGTTTGCAAACTGCACGTCAGCAACTGTTTACTTCGACATTGAACGGGTAGTAGAACAGTAACTTAAAACCAAGATATATACAAAATGGAATACAGTTGACGTTGATGAAAAGATTACTTTATCTGGGTTTTAGGAGCACCTGATCAAAATGCAGAAGCAGAAACTGCAGCTGCCCCAGCAGGCGCCCCCAGCACAGGCCCCGCCGGGGCCCCCGCAGCCAACGGCACAAGTGCAGGTGCAGCCCCCGCAGCCCACGCAGCAGCAGAGCCCCCAGCTCACCACGGTCACGGCCCCGAGGCCCGGCGCCCTGCTCACGGGCACCACCGTGGCCAACCTCCAGGTGGCCCGGCTCGTAAGTTCCGGTCGATACGCTTGTTTTTCCAGAGCAGCGTCTTCTTACGTTTTAACTGAACCGTTGTTGCTCGCTCAGGCCCTTGCAGGTATTATGGCGGAGTGACAAGTAAAGGCACGGTCGTTCCCCCAGGAACTTAAGTTATCCTCGGAGAGGGCGAAACAGCACGTGGGAGACATTTACACAGTCACGCTTTCCAGAATGTCGGTGTCGCAGAGCTTATGGTGGCCTGAGAGGCTGGGCGGGGGGTGGGGTGGGCAGCGAGCCCGACCACGGAGAGAGAGCAGGCTTTACGTGGGGGGGCGACGGGAGGGCGAGATGTGGCCCCTGGAAGGTGTCCCG
The DNA here is from genome assembly GCF_003031525.2 of Neophocaena asiaeorientalis asiaeorientalis. NCBI lineage: Eukaryota > Metazoa > Chordata > Mammalia > Artiodactyla > Phocoenidae > Neophocaena > Neophocaena asiaeorientalis. Next base: position 430,723 of record NW_020172686.1, read on the forward strand.
GTGCTGCTGGGGCAGAGGCCAGGCACGAGGCCCGTGTGGTCAGAGCAGAGGGGAGGTGGAGGGGCGAGTGAGGCCCCAGAGCCAGACTCAGGGGTCGCGGTGCTCTGCAGGCCCAGAGAGGCATCGAAGGTTTCTGAAGGAGGGGACGATGGTGTGGTGAAGGGTGTGTCTGGGAATGCCAGCTACATTCGGCACATGTCGAGGGGGTGTCCCGGAGCCCAGATGCTGTCACATCAGGCAGACCAGTGCCCAGCGCGGGCGGCTCCCTTTCTGGCACTGGCGACGGCTAGCATTAGGGATCCTGCTCTGGGTCAGGTGCTGCCGTAGGCGCTCCGCCTGTCACCTGATTGGTGCTGAGGCAGGAGTGGGTGTTATGATGCTAGCTCCGTTTTGCAGGTGCAGAAACCAAGGCATACACCTTCAGGAACTTACCCAGATCTTACAGCTTGTCACCCACAACACAGCTGTGAACTGGGGCTTTGGGGGCCCAGGCTGTGCTTCCCGTGTGCTTCCCTCCACTTTTAAGTCTGTAAGAGAGGGGATAGAAGTGGATAAAAACTGTGAAAGCAAGCTTGGTGTTTCCTGTGTTCACAAGAAAATGCCAGTTCAAACGAGCCGAGTGGTAATTGCGCACGACGGCCCGCCTCAGGCAGCCCAGGCCTCGGGCGGAAGGCTTGCCAGCAGGAGCCGGCTCCCCCGGAGGGGGTGGCAGTCAGTTGAGCTAGGAAACGTGCCCGTTACTTTACCCAGTGATCCTATTTCTGCTGTATCCTAAAGAAGTGATAGAACCAGTACGAGGTAATAAACGTACAGACTTGCACCAGGAGTATTAGGGGGACCTGAATCTCCGTCACTGAGGAGTTGACTACACAGACTGTACAGTATGCACACAGTGGATCGTGCACAGCTTTGGAAAAGGTTGTTGTAGAAGGAGGCGAGTCAGCTTACAGATACCTAGAATTCACCCCATTTTACACACTTTCCCGGCAAGCCGCACAGATAAGGGCAAGGTCTGGTCGGCTGGGTATCATTTCCACATTCACATGTGGGCACCTTAGGGTTATGGCTGAGTTTTACTTCCTCATATTTTCTTAGGTAGTCCGAGTTTTTGTATGTATAAAAACGGATCTATTTCCATTTTCCTTTTAAAAAATAGAACTTAAGGGCAAAAGTGCTTGGTAGGTAGCTGAGTGATAAGCAAATCGCAGGAGGTGGAGACCGAGGGTGGCCCTTGGTGGGAGGCCGAGGACGTAATTTCGGGCTGATCTTCCGTGGCCGCTGAGGGATAGGAGACGAGTGTAGGAAGCGTGGCAGGAGTGGGGTGCTGTCAGGCTCTGAGATGCAGGAGGCAGAGACGCTCGCTGTGGGACAGGAGCGCATCTGAGCGGCAGTGCGCCCGGGCGTCCGGGGGCCGCCGAGCCCCGCTCCCTGTGTCCGCTGGTGATGGTCAGGGCACATAGGCGGCCCACAGTGAGCTGTTTTCCATTAGCTGACCGCCACGCGGCACCTTTGTGAATGTGTCAGTTTCTCACCACCTGACCGCTGGTGGGGAAATGTCTGCAGACGTGTGGAATGCTGAATGTCTCTGGACTCTCCCATTGTTTTCACTGTCTAGACCCGGGTCCCCACTTCACAGCTGCAGGCTCAAGGGCAGATGCAGGCCCCGGCGCCCCAGCCGGCCCAGGTGGCACTGGCGAAGCCCCCGGTGGTGTCGGTGCCCGCAGCCGTGGTCTCCTCGCCGGGCGTCACGACGCTGCCCATGAACGTTGCTGGAATCAGTGTGGCCATCGGGCAGCCGCAGAAAGCCGCAGGTGCCTGTCTCATGCCACCCCTCGCCCCCCGCCACTCCGTGTGCAGCCTTGAGTGGGGCTGACAAGCCTTTTCTAGTTAGTAGCCGTGGCCCGCAGCCATCTCGGGTGTGTCACGGTGTATTTTAGCAGAAGTGTCCCTCGATTTAACTGTTCACTTTCTTAACTTACCCACCCTTTGTCCAAATGTCGTTGTGAACCTAGAAACATTTTAAGTAGATGTAAGGGGGGCTTTATTTAGCTCAGCATCATTTCAGCGTGTAGTTTTCTGTGCAGAAATCACTGAAGCTGAACTCACTGTGAGCCCTGAGACCTTGTCCCTACTTGGCGCTTGTGATTCAATGACCGGACCTGTGTTCTCAGGGCAGACTGTCGTGGCCCAGCCTGTGCACGTCCAGCAGCTGCTCAAGCTGAAGCAGCAGGCCGTCCAGCAGCAGAAGGCCATCCAGCCGCAAGCCGCCCCAGGCCCGGCCGCCGTCCAACAGAAGGTACCGGGCTCCCAGTGACCCCTCTCCACGTGAGCCGGGCCCCGCTGCCAAGCGTGGGATGCACGGAGATGGATAGGGTCCCGAACCGGCCCTGCGTGGCTGCCTGGCCTCCACGCACCGGAGACCCCATGGTTGTGGCCTTGGGCTCTACGTAGGACGGACTTGGGGCTGGCCCTGGAGGGAGGGCGTGGTTCATGAGAGGGGGAGCCCCCATGTCCTGCCGGCTCGTGGGGGCAACTGTGAAGGACGCAGGCTGTGGAACTGCATGACTGGGAGGGGCCGGAAGGACTCAGGGAAGCAGGTGTAGCTCCTGGTGTGCGACCCATCTGGGTGCACAGGAGCCAGCTGAGGACCATCTGTGTGTGTGTGTGTGTGTGTGTGTGTGTGTACGTGTGTACACACGTGCCATCAGCGGATGGACGGAGGGAGGGGAGAGAGGGGAAGGGGTACTGTGAGAGGAGTGCTGTCAGCGACCTTCTGACTCAGAAGGCTGGGAGGCAGCTCTGAGCTGATTGAGGCCCCAGAGGCGAGTCCTCCTCAGAGGCGGGGGTTCGGGGCTGCGCTGGCAAGCAGGAGCGGAGTGCAAGGCGCTCTGCTCCCCAGGGCTTCTGCCTCGTCTGCTCCTGGTGGCACAAAGCCCGATGCACAGATGATGGCGTCTGGGCTGTTGACCTTCGTGTCGTATCTGTGCTGTTTTCTGAACCGGAGCGAGCCAGCGCCCTGTCCCCATTGTGCTGAGGGCTCTGCAGGCGGCTGGTGCCCCTTTCCAGAAACTGACAGACACGCAGAGACGTGAAGTGACTTCTGGGGTGGGGCGTGCCGGGCTGGGAGGCACTGTGACAGGACGGAGACTGGGCTGGGTCATCGCGGGGGCTTAGCCAGCATCTGAAAGAGAGAAGGAGAAGGGTTTTAGCCAAAGTGCCAGTCGGTATGTCCACGTAACTTGAAAGAAGACTTCTGAGACATTAAAACTGTCCATAGCTGTGGCTTTGTAAACCGAATATATGGGCCACATACACGCATGGCTTTTTGAATAGTATTTAAACGCTCCTGGCAGGGAAAACGGAAAATTAGACTAAATGTGTAAAGATTGTGCGTACAGGTTTGTTTCTGTTTATGCTAAATAGTTTTGGGTATGGGCCAAATTCTTAAAGTTAGATTTGGGAAACGGTGTGTGTTTTCTGTATCGTCAAGTTCGCTCACTTACATGATGAGCAGACGTGGCACCAGGTGCCGCAGAGGATGGGAGATGAAGCCCAGCCTGGGCCATGAGGGGACCTCCCAGCAGGGGAGGAGATGACCCAGGACCGGGCCCCCGGGGGGGCAGCAGCAAGAACACAGGGCAGCGGGCAGGCAGGGCCAGGAGCCGGGGTGGTCACACTGTGGGCGTCTGGGGGCAGTCGGGGCGCACGGAGGAGGCCCGGTGGCTCTGAGAAGGGGACCCAGAGCCTTGCCCGCTCTAACCCTGGGCGGCCTCTCTTTCCTCAGATCACAGCACAGCAGATTGCCGCTCAGGGCCAACCACAGAAGGTCACCTACGCCACCCAGCCAGCCCTTAAAACCCAGTTTCTCACCACGCCCATCTCCCAGGCCCAGAAACTGGCTGGGACCCAGCAGGTGCAGACCCAGATCCAGGTGAGCAGCGGGGAGCCCGAGGGCTGGGAGCAGACGCGGCGGGTGCTCCGAGGTAGAGCAGGGGGGCGCCGCCAACCAGCGCCCCATGGAGAGCGTCGTGGGGCCCTGCGGCGTGGCCTGGGGACTGTGCTCAGGTCCTGCTGCGGTGGCAGCCTTTACGCTGGTGAGGCTCCTGCAGGGGTCGTGGTCGTCCCTCCGCTGCCGCCGGCTGCCCGGCACTGGCCAGCCCAGCATTGCGCGTCTCCTGGGTCCCGGCACACGCGTGACGCCCGGGATGGGGTGCGGAGCTGTGGGCACGCCCACCCACCGAGCTCCTGTGGTCCCTCAGCCTCGGCCCGTGCCGGCCTGCCGTCTGCCTTCCTCTGACAGCGGTGCGAATCTGCTGACCGTCGGGGCCCCTCCCTTGGGACGAGCCTGTTCGGGGGCTTCCCGGTGGGGCTGTACATCCCGGGTGTCTGCCTTTGGGTCTGTGTGTCACACTTCTCCCAGCTTGTGCCTTATCTGCTCACTCACTTTACGAACGGAGCTTCTGAATTTGAGTGGATTGGAATTTATCAATCGTTTTGTGTCTGAATAGTGCCTTCTGCGCTTTGCTTAAGAAATCCTTCCCAGAGGTCATGGTGCTGTTTCCTAGATCATCTTCTAAAAACTTGATAATTTTTTTGTTCACATTTATGTCTTTAACCTTCCTGGAATTGGTTTTTGGAGATGATCCAAAAATAGGGGTTCAGTTTAATTTTTCCACGTGAACACAACGCCCCGTTACTTTCGCACTACTCGTTCAGGAGTCCCTTCGCTCCCCCGACCCACCGTGTGACCAGGCGCGCGTGACGTGCGGTTCCTCGGGGGCTTCTCTTGAGCACCGTGGCCTCGGTCCCTGGGAGCCCACACTGCCCTCTCTCGCCACTCTGCCGCCCGGTGACTCTCGGCATCCACCTCCTGCTGTCGGGGGCATTCTGCTTTCCCGCTCTCTGCACTCCGTATCGATTTTGAGTCAGCTCATTTAGTAGACGCACCGTGGTCAAGACTGATGGTGTTTTTGTTAGAACTGCATTGACTCTGTAGATCAGTTTGGGGGAGAGTGGGCATCTCTATAGCCTTGACTTCAGATTCACCAACATGATACCTCATTTGCTGTTTAAATCTTCTTTAATGCCCTTTAAGTAAGTTTTCTGATTTTTTTTCCATAAAGATCTTATTGCATGTATTAGATTTATTTCTAAGTAACGGGCGTTTTCTGATACTCTGCTCTAAGTTCCCTCTTTTCGTCTGTGTCTGTAGGACGCTGTATGTTGACTTTTGAATCCCACAGCCTCAGTCTGTTCTAGTTGGTTTGCGTTTCCCTTGTGTCGATCCCATCACCTGTGAGTCCTGGCGGCTGGCATCTTCCCCTTCGTCCTTCTGTTTCTTATTCCCGCCTCGTCGTGCTGGCGATGCCTGCAAGGCAGTGTGACAGGTGCAGACAGGAAGCTCGGCCACATGGCTCTCCTCATGGTCGTTCTGCGGGTTGGGTTTTTAAGATCACCCTTCAGCACAGGAAGAAAAGTCTCTTCTTTATCTAGATTGCTACAACTTTTTGTTCCTTTGGTTGTGGTGCTTTGTCTTTTTACAAACCCTCTGTCTGCACCCCTCCCCTCGTGGTCCCTCCGGTCTCGAGGCTTTGAGCCCATCTCTGTGCCCATGAGTCCAGATTCGCATCTGCGGCCAGCTCTCATCTCGCCCAGGGTTTTAATCCTGGCTGCCTTTGGACGGCCCCCTGGAGGTGTGTGCCTCTGGTACCTTAGCCCCTCCTCCTCCAGCTCTGGGACAGCAGTTCTGTCTTCCCTGACCTTCAGCCTTTCCTGGGCCAAACCCTCCGCTGCTCTTCACGCTCCAGACCCGGCCCAGCATGGATCCTGCAGTGAAGTGCGCTGAGATGTGCTTTGTGGCGGCGTGGGGTCCCTTTGTCACCTCTAGGTCAGGTTTATCTGGGGTGTTGTGCCTACTAGTCGGCTTCTTCTGTCAGTTATGAGAGGGGTGAGTTAAAATCTCCCATTCCGGGACTCCCCTGGCGCTCCAGTTGTTGGGACTCCGTGCTTCCACTGCAGGAGGCGCGGCTTCCATCCCTGGTCGGGGAACTGAGGATGCCACATGCCGCCTGGCACAGCCCAAAAAATGGAGGAAAAAACCCCCTCCCATTCTGGTTATGGGTTTATCTGTTTTTCCTTATATTCCTTTCTACTTTTGCTTTTTATATTAGGTGCTCTATTGTTGGCTGCACATAAATTAAAATTTTAACTTTTATTATTTTGAAGTACTGTTTCGGTGTGGCAGCCTCTTGTGCCTCATGCCAAGAACTCTACCCGTGTGTCACAGAGACAGTCGCTGGACGCCGCCTCACTGGCACTGTCCCTGTCCCGCGTCTCAGTTTGGGTCCTTCACCTGTGACACATTCGCTCCCTTTATGGTGAGGCCTGGGAGGAACGGCTTTTAGCTTCCATTTTGTTTGCGTTTTCAACTTGTTCTGTTTTCTCTTTCCAGCCTTACTTGCCTTCTCTTCTTCCATTTATGTATTTATTTTTTGTCATTCTGGGTTTTTTCCTCCTCTGACTCGTTTGAAAATTACATGTTTTTTTTCTGTTCTCTAAGTGGTTATCCTAAAATCTCCGTGTGCAGATTTACCTTGTCAGAGTATAGCACAAACCTCCGTCTCTGCTCTGCCCTCGAGCACGGGTCTGTCAACACCGTTGCTCCCTGGCCCTCTCGACTCACATGCCGCTGCAGTCACGCGGTTTCCTTCTGTCCTGTTTCATTTTCACTTTTCATGTAAAGTTACTTTTCTTCTGCGTGAAGAACAGCCTGTGGAGTTTGCCATAGTGTTTGAAGATGGCTGTATTTCACTCTTGCTCCTGAAGGATGCTTCTGCGTTGTATGGGATTCTAGACGGACGTTTATTTTCATGGCACATTAACAGTACTCCCTGGCTCCTGGTCTTTTGTTGTTGAGGAGAAGTCAGATGTCTGTCCAGCGGGTCGCTGCTTCGATGGGAACCTGTCTTTTTTTCCCTCTGTTTCCTCTTGAGATCTTTTCTTTGTCTTTGGCGTTTTATAAACGCTGTGACGATCTAGCTTGGAATTTGCTGATCGTCTGGAATCTGGGCATTGGTCTCTCTTGTCAGTTTAGGAAATGACCAGCCGCCGTTTCTTTAGATGCCACCTCTGCCCCATTTCCTGTCCTCCGTGTCTCTTCAGTCTCTGTGCTGCATTCTGAGTAATGTCCTCTAACCTGTCTCCCATTTCACTGAGCTTTCCTTTCATTAGGTCTAATCTGCGGTTAAGCTTGTCCATTGAATTTTAATTTTGGTGATTATAAGTGTTTTATTCTTTGAAGTTCTGTTTTTGTCTCACATCTGCTTGGTCTTTGTAGTTTCTCGTTCCCATACGTGTTTTCAGGCTGCACAGGATGGCACACTGTTTTGTGCGTGTCTGATAATTCCTCTATTTGAAGTCCGTGTGCGTCTGATTTTACTTGTTTCTGCTGTTCTTGCTTCAGGAACTGTGGGGTTTTTGTCATTATAGGAGTTGTCTTCTTGTGAGCCAGTTTCCCTTGAAGTTCTGTTTGTTGGAAGGCTTTGAGGTCTGGGTTGAAGGTGGGTTCTTCCTTGTGCTGGGCTCCCATGGGTGCCGTCAGGACCACATCAGCTGTGGCTTGAGGGTTTGGTCTGCCAGCCTGGGTCTCCCCCTCCCCTGCCTAGCACCGAGGCCTAAGGCAGGCAGCTTCCTCACAGACCCTTTGAGTGCCAGGATTGCAGCTGTTGGGGGCATCGGGCAGCCCTCTTGTTACCTCCTCCTGAGAGTGGGCTTGGACTTGGTCTCTTTGCTGCACCCGGGAGGCCATGAAAACCCAGTGCAAGGCTTCCCCTGCAGCACGTGGTCTCGGGCACGAGCTGCCGTAGCGCCTTCTCATGGCTCGGGGTCCCCCATTTGCTTAAGTGTTGGCACTGGGAGCTCTGGACTTCCTGCAAGTTTATCGATGCGTTTTAAGACGTCACCTTGGTGTTATGCGTGGCATCTCAGCATTTTCGTGGCTGCCGATCTGAGCTGTGGCCCGTGCGCTGCGGTAGCTGACCAGACGTCTCTCCCATCAGAGGAAGCGCACAGGCTCACTCAGGGGTTCCTCTGATGTCAGTGAGTGCGGTTCACAGTTTTTGATTCAAGTTACAGTAAACTAGTAAATGCCTTCTGATTCATTTTAATTTCCGTGAGAACTCATATTTACTTGGGAGCTTGTCATTTGCAAGTACATCATATAATTTCACATTTCCTCCAGGATTATCTTGGGCAAGACTTATTTTCATCCCTGTTCCGCCAGTTAGAGACCTGAGGGGGCTTTCCGTGGCCCCGAGCAGCTACCCACTCGGGAGCCCCTTCTGCTTCTGTGAAGCGGTGTCCCCGAAGCCCTGAGTAGACACAAGTGGCCTGAATTGTCTTATTACAGCAGGACAGCAGGATAGGCAGGTTCACAGAAAGTGACCCTTGGGTGGAAGGTTTTGTTTTGTAAAGAGGAAGATCTCAATCATGATGAAGAAGAATGTAGAACAATGGTGAAGTAACCACTTTAGAGTTTGGGCGTAGATGTTTCTGGACTAGGACTGAACCTGGGTGTTGGTCCGGGTCCCCTGACAATGGGGGCATACGTGGAGTGGCGCCCAGGCACTCTGTCTTCCATGTAACTCTCTCATATAGACTTGTAGCGATTTTTATAAAAGAAAAATGTGACTGTCTGAAATATGAGACCGACAATAAGCTTCAAATTACATGTGATTACCGATTAGGAAGGCAGTCGTTACTCAGTGCAAAGGTGAAATAACTGGTTCTCTCGGGGTTCCAGGTGAGCCCACTTTTGAGACCTGCTATTTTGTGTCGTCTGACCACCGTCTTTTTTTGTTGTTTTTTGTGGGGTTTTTTTTGCATTTAAGAACTGAGAAGGAGAGAGGGCAAGAAATCTCTTTTGCGCACACGTTCATTTGGCGTCTCCATTTGGCTTTTTTGTTTTGTCCAAGGTTGCGAAACTCCCTCAAGTCGTCCAGCAGCAGACACCCGTGGCCAGCATCCAGCAGGTTGCCTCTGCTTCCCAACAGGTAGGACCTGGAGACCCGCAGCTGTCGGGGGTTCCCACGAAGAGAGTTCTTGCTTTTCATCCGAGGAAATAGAATTTTAATTCCTAGAGAACCGCTTGTGATTTTCATAATACAGAAAAGAAAATTAACTTTGGAGAAAACACTTGATATCCTGAGACTAGCAGGAAAAAAAACCTGAACAAATGTGTTTGGACTCAGTGTCACATGTGCTGAGGGGGCTCATTTCTGGGCTCCTTCGTTCAGCCAGTAAACCTTAGGTGCATCCTGCCAGCTGAAGCCACCACACCTTCCTTTTAGGGAAACGAAGAAAGAAAACAGAATCCGTTCGTATCGACCTTGGGTCTTAGAGTAGAAATACTACTGGGGACAGCCAGGACTTACCTTCCCAACAGAGCCTAGCTTTCGGTTCTTACCGGTTTTTTACTGCTAAAAATGTGGCCGTATAAAAGCAGTGCTTTACAATAATTGTAGCTGGTTCAGAATCACACTGGCATGTAGGTGTCAAGAAACCAGATAGTACTAGGAGCCGGCCACCAGCAGCACCAGTCCCCGGCCATCCTTTCCCCAGAGGCGTCCGCTTGCAGCCTAAAAGCAGCAGTAGTTTCATTTTCTGTTTTTGTTTGGTTAGAAACCAGAGGTCCTGTTTTGATAGGTCAGGTGGTTTTTACATTTCACGGAAGCATTCGCGCTAGTTACGTTTCTAACCCCCACCCCCAAGGACGTCTGATTTTTCATGTCACCTGATCTGCGTTTTCTAGGAGATGTGTTTCTGTTTTGGTTCAGGCTTCCCCACAGACTGTGACCCTCACCCAGGCGACAGCAGCCGGGCAGCAGGTCCAGGTGATCCCCGCAGTGACAGCGACAGCGCAGGTGGTCCAGCAGAAGCTCATGCAGCAGCAGGTCGTGACCACGGCGGCGGCCCAGCTGCAGACCCCCGGTGTTCCCAACCCAGCCCAGGTGCCGGCCAGCTCCGACAGCCCGAACCAGCAGCCCAAGCTCCAGATGAGAGTCCCCGCCGTCAGGTTAAAGACACCCACCAAGCCTCCGTGCCCCTAGTCGGGAGGGCGGCACGGCCCCAGGCGGGCCGCCCGTGCCTGCCGCCGCCCCTCCCAGATGGGGTGGACTTATTTGCTGAGCCCCAGGACAGTGCCCTGCAGGGCGTCCGGCGCCTGGAGCGGCGACCCTCAGCGAGCGCGCCCCCGTCACGTGTTATGTGGCTGACTGAAAAAGCGGCAGTGGCAGTGTTTCCTCGATGCTTTACCTTTTAGTTTCTCCTCCAGGGCAGTACTGCTGGGTCTTGAAAGCCATTTAGAATTTCTCTGTTAGTGTACAGTGTTTTTTGCACATCACAAGTAGCCATTTGGAAGGTGCAGTGAGTCATAAAATAGACCTTGTGGAGCTAAAATGTGGTCTGACAGCATCTGTCTCTGCCTGGTTCTTTATTCCTAACTGAAAGCACGTTATGGTCCTTCGAGAGGAGAAAGACTGTCTGATATCAAAGGTAGGTCATCTCAGATCAGGGAAAACCAACGTGGTTTCTCCCCTCCCTCCTAAAATGTGACTTGTTTGGACTCTTAAAGGAGACATTTAGTACTGACATGCATTGAAGCACATTCATGACGCGTTCCCAGCTTGTGTTGAAGGGGAATGATCTGTGACTGCATTTTCATTGCAAAGAGCATCGCGCGCGGCTTCCCTCAGAGTGACCGGTTTCCACGTCAACGGAACCCTTGGGGCTGCTCCCCACCCCAGCACATCCACGGTATTTTCCCGGGTTTCGGATAAACTTGTAATTGGACTTAGGCTACTGAAGCAGTGCCAGCAAACCTTGTGAGGCTCCTGTCTGGGAATGGTTCGGGGCCCAGAGTGCTGTGCAAGTGTTGTCACGTTGCAGATGGCACTGCTGAGTGCTCGGTGAGGTGAGAGCCTTGCTAAGGGGGCGGCCTGCCATCGCCCCTTTGCTTTCGTGCCCAGCCCAGGCGTGACGTGCAGAGGTGAGAAGCCTCCTTGTGCAGGTGCTGTGTGTATGCACCTACAAGTATTACCCACAGAAATGGGTGTGGTAAGCTCTTCATACTAGACTGCCATGTCTCGTATGTGAGCATGTCACCCACTTGGGGTTCTGCGTAAAGCAGGGAGCCATCCAGGCTCTTTGGGGTGGGGGGCCTGTGGTTGAGGGGCAAAGAGGAGGCCCTGGGTTTGCTGTTTTTATTTTTTTTTTACTGTGGCAACTGCAAAGGGCTTGATTGGCTGGCGATGTCTGCTTACCTGGAAGTGTCCACCCAAGCAAAAGGCGCGTGTCTGATGACACCCTCTCTGCTCCGACTCTGTGCGTCTTTTACAGTTCTGGTCCAGGAAATCAGGTTGTGTTAGGTCTGTGTGTACTTAGGAACAGTTCCGGCATACTGAGAGATTTTAAATTTTTAATCAGTCTGTTTCCTCCCCCTTTATATCACTTTATATGACACAAAGGAAAGTGTCCTGTCCCGAATTTGTTTGTTTCCCATCAATATATGTGGACACTAATACGGCGATTGATACCTTAGTGAAGCCAACCGGGCAGCTCATTTTTGAGTTCTTGGTGAGAAATTTGGAAAAAAGTAAAGACCAGTTGTTCAAAGTGGACAGGATTTAACGTTCTAGTTACTCGAACACGATAATTTGCCTTCTGACTTGTTCATTGTGGGTTCAGCGTGTGCTGTAATGAGGGGGTGCGGCTGCACGAGGCTTTCTGTGCTTCGTATCTGGGTACTGAGGAGAGTTCCTACTTTTTTTTTCTAAATCCTCAAATGTGCAGAACTAAAAAGGAATTCTCCTTTTCAGCTTATTTTAACTTGTGAAGCCTGTTGGTTTTGTTCTTACCCTTCTTGGGGTATGGACGGTCTCTGTAGATGATGGTGAAGTGTTGAGTGTTTAGAATATCCTAGACATAGCTGCCTGAGTAGAAGTCCTCTATTAATCTAGAACACTAGAAGAGAATTTAGAAAAATCTCTCAAGAGCTTTCTAAGAGAACAGAACTAGGGTCTGAATATTTGCAGTGTGGGACTCCTGCCCTGTCTTACTATGTGAGTGAAAGAAGTGTGTTTTCTTCAGCGATTCCCTGTTGCAAAATGTGGGACAGAAAATAGCGTTACTGGCTGGTATCAGTCGATTTAGTAACATCTGGATGTCAGCACTCACCTCCTAGTCTTCCACAGTCATTTAGGTAAAGGGTCCGGTGTATTGTTTTCTTCGCTTTCTGTTTTAAAGGTTAAACTTTCCATGTTTAAGAATAAGTGTGAGTTTAGGACGATGTTTTCCAGGCTTCCTCAGATTGTTACTGTTTTAAGAATGCCACATTACCTTGTAGAACAGGGTTCCCACCCAATGCATGGTAAGGATTGAGAGAAATCTTCAGAACATAAAATATAAAGACAGCAGGCAAAAACACCGTCAAACTGGAATTGGCCACCATGGAAAAAGCAGTCACCCAGGTTTTCTTTAATTCAGAGTACATTTGTTCCAGGGAGGCTGGGTGGTGGTTGGAGGATCCCGGGGCGGGGGAAGTAGGAGGCTGGAGTGGGCCTCCTGAGGCAGAGGCTTTCCCTTTTGCCACCTTCAGGACTTTTTGTTAACTGTTGTAACCAGATAGCTGTTGTGTTTTAAAATATAAAGGAAGAAGACCGAAATTGTAAATACTTTGTAAACAATCATTTGTACTTGAATAGTAGGGTTTTAAAGGGCACTGATATCCCACCAAACAAAAGGTATAATAAATTGACCTTTTTATATGCTTTTTTGTTTTGTCTTTCATAGAAAGCTACTGTTCAGGTTAAAATAGATACCAGTCATATTCATTTCATTTGTGTGAAGAGAAAACAAGACACAGGGAAACCAAGTTAGTGTTGCGAACAGAGGTTTTCTTCTCCTCGCTCCTCCCCCAGCCGGTAGCCAGAACTAGGAGGGATGGAGTTTCTCAGTGAAATCACCATTTCTCTCCGCAGAGACCATGTCCACCTGGCCACTGTGTTCCAAAGCCACACAAGGAGGAAGGACCCGGAGCGTTTATTTTTCTTCGTAATGTTCTTGTTCTCCAGTGCTACCTTGTACTAGACAGCAGCACTTCCTCAGCTGCTCTGTCCCTCTGTCCCTGTGCAGTGAGTATTTACTGAAGCATAATACATGCCAACTTTATCACTAATGGTGGAAGTTTTTTGAGAAAAGCAACACTTGGCTCTTGAAGAAAATCAAAACTAATGAGAGATAGATGGGTAAATTATTGGTTTATTCAGCTGATGCTTACTGAGTGCATACTGTGTGTCTAGGCCCTGGAGCTATCGCTACGAGCAAAGTAGAAAAGGAGGTTACGTTCCAGTAGTCCAGACAGATGATAAAATGATTCAGAACGGTGTAAGCACCATGAAGAAACGGGGACAAGGTCACGGCCGGCGATCTGGACTTCATGCTAAGCAGAAGCCTGGAAGACAGCTTGACTTACAAGTTTGAAAGCTCACTGTGTCTGAAGGGGAGGTGGTGGTTGAAGGTAGCCTGAGTGAAACCAGGGACAGACCCGCTGGACCATCTCCCTGGTCACAAACAAGGGAAAAAACCATCCTTGTGGGTCTTCAGATCCCAGCTCAACAGCCTTAGGAGGCGTTTTCTGACTGCCGCCCCCTAACTTAAAATGGGCACTCAACCTCCACCTCCTTTTCCCAGCCGCTCGGCGCTACTTCCTCTAACCGGGCATCCATTCGCCGATGTGTGCCCCCTTCTCCCTAGACCGCAGGTCCTGCCAGGGCAAGGACAGGACGTGCTTGGTCAACGCAACAGGCAGTTAAGTGTGCGATGAGGCGGTGGGTGGGCAGGGGAGGAGCGGACGGACGGGTGGACGGAAGGCTGCAGGCGAACGGTAGGAACGAACGGAGGCTGGCGCGCACGTGACCGCGGGCGAAGAAAGCCGCGGGAGTACGCAGGCGCGGGCCGGGGGCCTCGCGTGCAGTTCACTGACGCCGCCGGCGCCGCGTGTCTGGAGGGGCCGCTGGTCGGGGTGTCCCCGCCCCACACCCGGGAGGCAGAGTGGAGTCCGGGCTGCGGCGTCTCCTCGGCCGGCCCCGCCGGGGCGTCTGTCGGGAGAGGCGCCTCGTCACCCCTGCCCACGGAGGCCTTTCCCACGACGGAGAGCGAGAACGGAGCTCAGCTTTGCCTTCAAGCCCGAAGACCGCGCGGCCGAGCAGACACTTCACAACCCTGCCCCAGAGCTGAGTGAGGATCCCTTCCTCGCCGAAAACTGCTTTGGCTACGCGCAGCTCGCAGCTCGCGCGCGAAGCCCCAGCTCCCAGGTCTGTTCCCGGGCTTCACGGGGCCGGCGTCCGCCAATGACACGTGAGAACGTGGAGCACCTCTCAGCCCACGTGACCGCCTTCCAGTTGTGGTGTTGGGTCTTGATGATTACTGGGTGCTCCGTGCGTTGAGTGGGGATGCCCAACGCCTACAGAGTGACACAGAGGTATTGCGCACGCATTTCTGTAACCTTTTGCCAAGCAGACAGGATGTTCGTTTATTTATAAAAGTGTTTTCTTAATGTTCACATCAAGGTAGCAAGAGAAATATGATTTTCTCCTTTAAAGGTTGTCAGCTAAACTGGCTCCTGCAAAAGTGGAAACGAAGCCCAAAAAGGCGGCGGGAAAGAATAAATCTTCAAAAAAAGGTGCAAACAAAAGGGAAAAGGGGAGCGAAGGGAAAACAGGCTGAAGCGGCTAACCAAGAGACTAAAGGTGTACCTGCAGAAAATGGAGAAACTAAAAACGAGGACAGCCCAGCTTCTGTTGACGCAGGAGAGAGAGAAGCCAAGTCTGATTAGTATCACACAGCTGATCCTGTCAGTGGTCCCTGTCTCTCTTCCTGCACGATCCAGAGGAATATTTTTACCAACTATTTCATAAATGACAGTTTTTTAGGAGCTCTAGAAACATTTTTAAAAAGGAGGGGATCCCCCCTCATCCCATTTTTTAAGTGTAAAAAAAATTTTTTTTTTTTTTAAGAGGTGAAATCATTGGTTATTTATTTTTTGGTACAACCAGAAAATAGTGGGATATTGAATACGGGAGGCTCTGACTGCCTTGGGTGTCAGCTTAACATTCCATAGATGGGGGTAGCTTTTATATCCTGTAATACAAAGCATTTACTACATGGCATTTGGAGTCAGGTGTGCATTTAACGTCTTGAACACTTTTTTTGGTGATTTTTATTAGAGTAGAGTTGCTTTACAATGTTGTGTGAGTCTATACTGCACAGCAAAGTGACTCAGCTCTGCGTGTTCATACATCCCCTCTTCTTTGGATTTCCTTCTAGGTTAGGTCACCACAGAGCACCGAGTAGAGTTCCCTGTGCTCTACAGTAGGTGCTCATTAGTTATCTATTTTATACATAGTATCAATAGTGTATGTGTGTCAACCCCAATCTCCCAATTCATCCCATCCCCCTGACCCCCAACACTTCAAAGTACTTCTCATCCCATGTTGTTTTTGGTAGAACTTTTCCTGAAGCAAACCACTCACTCCTTGATCTTGGCTCTCCTGGTCAGCATTCTGTGTGCTCTGTAACATCTTTGGTCGCGGTAGTCCAGTTCTAGTAGCTTTGTTAATGTGCCGTGAACGGTGGACAATTTGAGTATGGGCAGTATATGATATTAAATTGTGAATTAGTGGGACTTACGAGGGAACAGCATGTCAATATTTGAAGATATTGGTACTTGCTATCCTGTGAAGGAAAATTTGCCTCCAAATATTAAGCTGGAAAGTCACTGGAATAACTGTTCAGAAAAGAATCACAACTACATGATTTTTTCGATTTTTGGTACGTATGTCAAGAATTGTGTGCAGGGACTGCCCTGGTGGCGCAGTGGTTAAGAATCCGCCTGCCAGTGCAGGGGACACAGGTTCGAGCCCTGGTCTGGGAAGATCCCACATGCCGCAGAGCAACTAAACCCATGCACCACAACTACTGAGCCTGCGCTCTAGAGCCCGCGAGCCACAACTGCTGAGCCCGCGTGCCACAGCTACTGAAGCCCGTGCACCTAGATCCCATGCTCCGCAACAAAAGAAGGCAACACGGTGAGAAGCCCACGCGCCACAATGAAGAGTGGCTCCCGCTCGCCACAACTAGAGAAAGCCCACACGCAGCGACGAACACCCAACGCAGCCAAAAATAAATTAAAAAAATTTAAATGCTTAAAAAAATTTTTTTTCCTTCAAACTGAGTTTGAGAATTCTTCTGGATAGAAATTCTATATCGGATCATGTGGTTTGAAAAACTTTTAACTGTTTCCCCTGAATTTATATGATGTATTATGATGGAAAAAAGTGAGATCTGAGCATCTTATAAAATACATTTGTCTATAAAATACACGTACTTTATACAAACATATTTGGAAATAGGGAATCACCTGTATCCTGGGCTTGAGTCCCAAGTTGTGATGGAGTGGAGGGGCTGCAGACACCCACTGCCTCTTGGCTCGAGCAGGGTGTTCCCCTCTCATCCTCAGCTCCCTTGGTGTCAAATAGGAAGATGGTGGAATTGGTCTGGTGGTGTTCTCGTGAATAATCACTGAGTGAGGGATGGGAAGCCATTAGCACATGTCTGAGCCCAGGGGACTGGCCTTGGAAAATGTTAGCCTGGTTGGAGGAACCCTCAACTCCAGGCCTCAAGGAACTCCAGCCAGCAGCCCCCAGAATGTATGCTCATGACAGAAAATCACAGCATACACAGTGAAGAGCCTCAGGAGTGAGGGTCTGACTCACACCTGTAGAGACGTTAAGATGCCAGAATTGCTGGATCTAGAATAAGAAATGCAAAATGTATTTCATATGGTTAAAGAAACAAAGGAGGAAATAACAAGCGTGGAGGAGAGACAAGGGGTCACCAGACACCAAGCAGATAAAAAAAGAAAGTGAACCAAATAGTTCTTCTAGAAATTAAACATAAAACAGTTGAAATTTAAAACTTGGTGGAAGTAATCTCAATCCCTACCTCACACCATATGCAAAAATTAACACAGAATGGATCAGAGACCTAAATGTGGAACTCACAGTTCTGAAACACAGGAAAAAATCTTTGTAGCCTTGGGTTAAATTAAGATTTCTTAGCTACAACATCCAAAGCACAAATCTATAAAAGAATAAAAATGAAAAGTGGAACTTTATTAAAATTAAAAACATTTTGGTATGTGAAGAACATTATTGAGATAATGAAGAGCCACTGGGAGAAAACATTTGCAAAAGACGCAGCCAATGAAGCACTTGTAATAGGATATATAAATAAAAGAAAAAACGCATTTCCTTTACTCACGACACTTCTGACACCAGCTGCATGGGGGTCTCCCACACCAAGCAGTTCTCCAGGTCTCCGTGACATGGACCAGCTGTCCTACAAGAGCCCAGTTCTGACGCTGACAACCCGAGGCTAGCACAGAGCCTGCAGGCTAAGGACCCAGCCCCACAGACGACCCCCTTCAGATGCCAGTTACAAGTGCCAGGTTGTCACCTGTCCTTTTGACCAACTGGCTATAAATTGGAGGATTCCACAACCCCTCCTTGGGTTGGATCATTCGCTAGGACGGCTCACAGAACTCAGGAAAAGTTTACTTACTAGGTTAGTGGTTTATGATAAAAGGATATAACTCAGGAACAGCCAGATGGAAGAGATTCATAGGGCAAAGTGTGGGGAATGGAAGTGGAGCTTCCTTGACCTCTCTGGGCACCATTCTCCCAGAATCTTCATGTGTTCACCAACCTGGAAGCTCCCCCGAAACCTGTCCTTTTGGGGTTTTGTGGAGGCTCCGTTACATGGGCCGGATTGCTTATTACCTCAGTGCCTACCCCTTCTCTGCTCCGCAGAGGATGGGGGTGTGTGTGTGTGTGTGCGGTGAGGCTGAAGGTTCCAAGCTTCTGATCATAGTTTGGTCTTTCTGGTGACCAACCCCCAGCCAGGAGCCCACCAAGCCACCTCATTGGAACAAAAGACCCTCCTGGCACCCGTGCCACTCAGTGGATTCCAAGGGTTCTAGGAGCTGGGGGCAGAGACCAATATACAACATATATTCCTTATCATTTCACAGTAAAGAATTGTCAGAGGGCTTCCCTGGTGGCACAGTGCTTAAGAATCCGCCTGCCAATGCAGGGGACACGGGTTCGATCCCTGGTCCAAGAAGATCCCACGTGCCGCAGAGCAACTAAGCCCACCTGCGCTCAACAGCCCATGAGCCACAACTACCGAGCCCGCGTGCCTAGAGCCTGGGCTCCACAACAAGAGAAGCCACCACAATGAGAAGCCCATGCACTGCAACGAAGAGTAATCCCCACTCAACGCCAACTAGAGAAAGCCCACGCACAGCAACAGAGACCCAACGCAGCCCAAAATGAAAATAAATAAATTTATTTTTTTAAAAAATTGTCAGAACTCCATAACAGGAAAATAACTCATTTTTGGAACTTCCCTGGTGGCGAAGTGGTTAAGACTCTGCACTCCCAATGCAGGCGGCCCGGGTTCAATCCCTGGTCAGGGAACTAGATCCCACATGCATGCCTCAACTTAGAGTTTGCGTGCCACAACTAAGGAGCTGGCGAACTGCAACTAAGGAGCCCATGAGCTGCAACTAAGGAACCCACCTACTGCAAGTAAGGCGTGGTGCAACCACATATTTTTTTTACAAAAGAAGACTCATTTTTAAAAGTGGACGAAAGATTTGAACAGACACTTCACCAAATAAGCTCTAAGAATGGCAAATAAGCACATGAAAAGATGTCAGTATCCTTTCATTAGGGAAATACAAATTAAAACCACAAGGAGATACAAGGACACATCAGCTAAAAAACGAGGACCTTGGCTAGTGAGGGTGAAGAGTGGCCTGCTCCCGTGCCTTGCCGGGGGGGCGGCGCCCACGAGTCAAGCCCCGTTGCAAGCAGCTTGGCAGTTTCTTATGTATTTTACTTAAACAGTCATTTACTCTGACCCGGCAACCTCACTTCTCACAGTGTACACAGAAGTGAAAACACACATCCACATGATAACCTGTATGCAAATGTTTATAGCAGCTTTATTCGTAATCTCCCCAAACTGGAAGCAGCCCAGTCATTCAACTGCCGGATGGAGAAGCAAACCACGGCCCCTCCGGACAATGACGTGGCACTCAGGTAGCCGACCAGGCTGCTGGCGCTCAGACGGCAGGCGGGAAACTCGAATGTATTGTGCAAAAGAGGCCAGACACAAAAGGCTACAATACTCTATGATTTCACTTATATGACGTCCTGGAGACGGCAAAACGATAGGGTCAGACTATAGCTCAGGGGTCTCAGGGGTGGGGTGGGGGCGGGGGGAGAAGGACTGACCTCAAAAGAGCCATTGGGGATTTGGGGGGTGATGGAAATGTCCTGTTCTCGATTGCATTGGTGGTTACATGACCACAGGCCTTTGTCAACACTCATAAAACCATACATCAAAAAGGGTGATTTGGGGGACTTCCCTGGTGGCACGGTGGTTAAGAATCCGCCTGCCAGTGCAGGAGACACGGGTTCGAACCCTGGTCCGAGAAGATCCCACATGCCGTGGAGCAACTAAGCCCATGCACCACAACTACTGAGCCCGCGTGCCACAACTACTGAGCCCGCGTGCTGCAACTACTGAAGCCTGCGCGCCTAGAGCCCGTGCTCCACAACAAGAGAAGCCACCACAATGAGAAGCCTGCGCAGCAACAAAGACCCAGTGCAGCCAGAAAAAAGGGGGGGGGGTGATTTTTACTCAATGCAAATTCTTTATTAAAAATTTTTTTTTATTTAGAACAGTTTGAATTTTATTTTTTGGCCAAGCTGTGTGGCACGTGGAATCTTAGTTCTCCAACCATGGATCGAACTCGTGTCCCCTGCAGTGGAAGCGTGGAGTCCTAACCACTGGACTGCCAGAGAGGTCCCCTGTATGCAAATTCTACTGCAGTTTTTAAAAACTTCATGGGAGAGTAAACAGTACATTTGAGAATTAGTGACAGACCTGGAGAAAATCAACCTACTGCAACACGAAGAACAGGAAGAAAAAAAGTTGCGTGGAGAGACAGATGGCAGAGGGGTGAGAGGTCTAATGTCGGAGTTGAGTTCCAGAAGAGAATGCGAGACAGGTAATATCTGAGGACGTTCGAGAACCGGCTTACGGTGCCAATCCAGAGATTCAGGAAAGCCAGAAGGTCTCAAACAGGATAAAGAAAAGATTCCCCGCAGACACATTTAGGCCAACGGTAAACTCAGGAGGCAAGGAGAGGTCACAGGAGTGGAGGGAACAGAGATCACCTGCAGAAGGACAGACCGATGGCTAACTTCTCAGTGGTAACTACAGAAACCGGAGAGTTCTTCCGAGGGTTGGGATAAACAGAGGCTCCGTGGGGTGCCGCACGGATGGCTTCAGGGGAGCCACTTCTTTAGGGTGTCCCTCCACCCACCGTGCCCGCTTGCGTGGGCACAAGTCTGAGGACAGGACGCTCTCAGGCAGGCTGGGGGCGGGGATGCAGCGGCCTCCAGGTGGCAGCTTCTTTGTGTCTCCGCACGACCTGGAGGACCCATCCTTCCAACTGAGAGCACTGGACGTAGATTTTGGCAACTGACCTCACAGAGCTCAGAAAGGGACCAAAGGATCGAGTGACGTTTCGACAACAAAGCTCTCTGGTGCCATCGGTTTATTTATGGGAATGGGATTTTTTCAGTGTTTTGATTTATAAATTGGAAAAATAAGAATAGAGTTGACGCTGAGCCTTGTGGGCATAGGAACTAACTGAAGACAACAATTAGCCCTCTCCAGCTATTAAATTTTACTTTTTATGTTTAGTAATTATTTACCATAACTGTAATACATTTGTCATTTTGCTAACTTGCATACCAATAATAATTGTACCGATTTCTCAACCCAGAAGATTATTTTTTATTTTTTTTTTGCGGTACGCGGGCCTCTCACTGTCGTGGCCTCTCCCGTTGCGGGGCACAGGCTCCGGACGCGCAGGCTCAGCGGCCAGAAGATTATTATTTTTGAACACTTAGAGCCTTGTGGTCAATTCTGGAGCACATTTCTATTGCAGGGACGCACGATCGGGGGTCTATAAAATAATTCCAAGCATAAAATACATTAGATCTGTGGGGGGGAATGGAGCGGGAATAGGAATTCACAGAGAGGAGTGTGGGGTGATGGGCAGCATCCAGTCGTAGACGGAGTATTGGATGGTACCTGACAGTCCCCTTATTTGCCTTTTCATGGCTCTGTCGTGATGCTCTGGGGGTGCGGGTTCGCAGACATGGCACATGTGTCCAGAGCTGCGGCTGTGGCCTCGCCACCCTCCTCCTCTGTCTCTTGTACCAGAAGGCGTCGATGTGCCCGGGGGAGGAGAAGCTGGCAGGCCACAGCACCCCCTTACACACATGCCAGGGAACGCTCCCAGGAGCACCGGTGGGCACAGTCTAGACTGCTCTTCAGCAGGAGGGAGGCTTCGCTGCACCAGCGAATGGCACTTCCCCTCCAGCCTTCTGAGAGGCAGCACCTGGGGCTTTCCTGGGTGACGAGACCTGCAGGTGCCTCGCTCCCCATCCTTGCCCCGCGTGCCCAGGGGAGCGAGGGCAGCAGAATGGTTGCACCAAGGCCACGCTGTCATCTGCGTGCCTCGGTGCCCGTGGGCCGGCCTGGCCGAGGGGTCCCCCCAGGAGGGCCGAACAGCCATCCCAGGGCCGTCGGACGACCAGCACAGCTGCTGGACCGGTGGGTCCCGGCCCGGCCCTGCTCAGTCCTAACCCTCGGGGGGATGCAGTTCCGGGGTCTGAGGTCCCCCTGGAGCCTTTGTGAGCTCAGTTCCTGCCAGCACAGAGCATCTGTGCCCACCCTGCCGTGTGTGCGGCGGCAGCAGGAATGCGTGCGAGGCTGGTCTGCCACGTTCGCGCCCCCTTCACTCTTTGCTTCGTTTCTCCCAGTTTTATTGGGGTATCACTGACACACAGCACTATACACGTCCAAGGTGTGCAGCGTAAAGGGCTGACTTACACATGGAGTGATCATCGCAGTAAGTTAACGAGCGTCCGCCGTCCCACACAGATCGAACGTTAAATAGGGAAAAATGTCCTTGTGGTGAGAACTCAGGACTTACTCTTAACAGCTCTCATACACATCACGTGTAACCTACAGCAGTGTTGTATTTGTCATGTTGTACATTACATTCCTAATACTTATTTATCTAATAAAGGGAAGTTTGTACCTTTCGACCGTCTCATCCAATCCCCCTGCTTCTGGTAATGACAAACCTGATCTCTTTTTCTATGAGTTTGTTTTGCAGTATGAGTGATTGGCTTACACGCTGTTAATTCCTGCTACTTCGCTTTTCTCTGAAGTCGTCTTCTTTTCCAGATAAATGCCCAGCAAGTCGCTGTTGAAACCCAACAGCAAAGTGACCTGCACACCGCAGCCTGCCTTGAAGACACCACTACCGCCCGTGTCCCAGATGCCCAAGGCCCCAGAGACCCAGCAGGTGCAGGGGAGGCCCTGTATCTCCAAGTTCAAAGTGAAGGGCGAAAGCAGGCAATGTCGTTTCCGCCTGGTGGTCACTTTGCTACTCCCGGGCCCCCCCTCCCGGAAGTGAGGGGCAGGAAGGCTCGGGACAGGCCACAGCCGAGGTGCT
Source organism: Neophocaena asiaeorientalis asiaeorientalis (assembly GCF_003031525.2). Classification (NCBI taxonomy): domain Eukaryota; kingdom Metazoa; phylum Chordata; class Mammalia; order Artiodactyla; family Phocoenidae; genus Neophocaena; species Neophocaena asiaeorientalis. Next base: position 453,446 of record NW_020172686.1, read on the forward strand.
TCTGCTCGGTCTCCCGCGGCAGCGGCAGCGCCTGCGGTGCCCCCATGAGTGGCTGCATGCTCCCAGCCCCCAGCCCCCACTTCAACCTCTTCCCGGAACCCGTGGGCAGGCTCGGGGCCTCCGCACACGCTGCAGCTTCTCTCCTGTCCCCACGCGCCCGGCCACTCCGCAATGCTCAGTAAAGGTGACATCGGAGTTCTTTGTTCTGCTGGCAATTATCAATGTTACGAAACTTCTAAAGGCTCAGCCGCTGTCTTCAGTCACCTGCCTGGGCCTCTTCCCGTCTTCTGACACAAGCGTGACTGAATGGAAGGAAAAGGCAGGCTGAGGCGGCAATCTGATATTTCCAGCAATCCTATCACCCAGGGGCATGTGTGTTCACTATTTTTTAAAATTTTATTTATTTTAAAAAATTAATTTACTTATTTTTGGCTGATTGGGTCTTCATTGCTGCATGCGGGCTTTCTCTAGTTGCAGCGAGCAGGCGCTGCTCTTTGTTGCCGTGTGCGGGCTTCTCATTGTGGTGGCTTCTCTTGTTGCGGAGCACGGGCTCTAGGCACACAGGACTCGGTAGTTGTGGCTCGCGGGCTCTAGAGCACAGGCTCAGTAGTTGTGGCTCGTGGGCTCTAGAATGCAGGCTCAGTAGTTGTGGCACACGGGCTTTGTTGCTCTGTGGCATGTGGGATCTTCCCAGACCAGGGTTTGAACCTGTGTCCCCTGCATTGGTGGGCAGATTCCTAACCACTGCGTCACCAGGGAAGAAGTCCATATTTGTTTTTAAACAGATGCTTTATCGAGATACAATCCACAGACCGGGAAGCCGCCTCTCAGAGGCTGTGCGTGGCTGTACCATCCCCCGGGTCCCGTGCGAAGCCTGGCCTGAAATGTGAGCTGGTTCGGTACGCAGAGTGCGTTTACAGCCCCAAGAGGTCCAGGCTGGTGCGACCCGAGTCCTGGTCCGCGTGCTCTCCCGTAAGCTGCCCACTCTGCCCCATGACGTCCACTCAGGCGACAGCGAGCACACGGGACGCCAGGACTCATGGTGGTTATTCTGCCAACACAAGGAGCTGTGGTTCGTTCCCATTAAGGTTCTGTCAACACGTGACTTTTGGAAACGAAGCTTTCTCAGAGACGGCGGTCAGTGCTCTGAAGCCTGTTTCCTGGACACTCGTCTCACACATGCGGTGACTGATCGTGAAGTACAGCCGCGATGACCTCGCAGCGCATCCTCCGGTCTCTGTGACGCCTCGCGGGGAACGGCTACTTAGCAGCCGGCCGTTCACCCCAACAGCGAGGGACTCAGGGCCACCTCTCCCACGCAGGGTGGTGGTTCACACTGTTAGAAGAACTGAATTCCTGAAGGTACCTCAAGGCTGATCCCCAACTTACAGCCTAACGCATGGCAGATGCCACCCCGTCAGCTCCAGGGGAGTGTGAACAGTTTCACTGGAGACTTGCTTCCAGAAAGACCACCCGACAGGGGGCTGACCTTGTGCCCCCTGGAAGGTCTCAGGCCTGGGCCGGAGCCTTGTGTCCAGGGTGCCGGGCGCAGGGCAGCAGCGTGCTTGGGGACCGAGGCTCGCTCAGCTGAGGAATCCCCGTCTCCTGCTCGTGTGTCCAGCAACCGGTGCTCGGGATGTTTCCAGAAAGGAGGCGGCTCCCGCACCACGAGGGCTGAGCCCCAAGCCCCGGCCTAGGCTGCCTTCTGCCTCTGCTCCTCCTGCGGGGGTGGCGGTTGGCAGGGGTTGGCAGGCGCCACCGGCCGCTCACTCCTTGTGGCCGGCCCCACCCTCCACCCCCGAGGGCAGAGACGCCCCATCCCCACGCCCGCTCGGAAAGCCAGTTCGGTGCCGGACCCCTCCGGGCCGTGGGCCCCCCTGCCGTCTCCTCCCTCCACCTCGGCTGTCCCAAGACGAGCCCCCGCGGCGCCTCACCCTGACGGCCCTCTCCAGCTGGGACAGGGCCTCCTGGTACCGTGGGACCAGCGGCTGCAGGAGCTCACTGGGGGCGTCGTGCCGCTCCAGCCTGGGCACCCCGCCTTCCCTGAGCATCCGGACGAACCTCCTCTCCTGCGGGGAAGGAGCACGTGAGGGGAAGAGGCTCCCGCCCCGCCGGGGCCCCACCTCGGGCTGAGACCCCCAGGCTGACCTGCACCTCGAGGAGCAGCGTGAAGGCCTGTCCGGATTTTCCGGCGCGGGCGGTTCTTCCAACCCTGAAACGGAGCACAGCCTCCTCCAGAGCCGTGGCCCCCAGCCCGAGGGCTGTTGGGACCAGGCTTTCTCCGCAAGCCACCCCCTCCCCAGACCCAAGGCCAGTCCCGCACCGGTGCACGTAGGTCCGCAGGTACTGGGGGGCGTCGTAGTTCACCACCAGCTGCACGCCCTGCACGTCGATGCCGCGGGCCGTGGCGTCGGTGCTAATGAGGCTGGCGGGACACGAGGGGCCGCGGGCCCTGCCTGAGGCCGGGAGCAGGGACACACGCCCCTTCCCGCCCTGCTGGGGACGCCGCCATGGAGCTGGGGAGGGCCCGAGGCGCCCTTCGGGAGCCCAGGCTGACGCCGGAGCGAGCGCCCTCCCCAGAGCAGGACCCCGGCCTGTCTTCCCAGGTACTCACAGCTGGATCTTCCCCTGCTGAAACCGCTTCAAGATCAGCTTCCTAGCGCCAGGCCCATAGCGGGAGGAGAAGTCGGCCACGCGCACGCCCCCAAAAGCCTGGACTAGCAGGAACAGCCTGGGCGGGAGAGGCCAGAGTCGGGTGGGCTGGGGGAACCACCTCCTCTCCCCTCCAGTCTCTGCACCACGCGGGCCTCACCTGTGGGAGTTCTCACGGGAGTTGGTGAAACACAGAACCCTTGAGAGATTCATCTCCAGGATCAGGTGCAGGACGACCAACGGCTTGAGGCGGAGGCTGCAGGGCACGTAGCGATGCTGCGGGGGATGGCGCGAGGTTGGCCACAGCCCGGTGCCTAGACGCGCCCCCTCCCCCCTCCAAGTGCCCTGCTCACCGTGAGCCCCGCAGGGAAGGTGTACTTCCCGCCCAAGTCCCCGGCCACGTCCACGTCGGGGTCTCTGAGGCCCCCGTGCACCGAGCCCGTGGAAAAGAGCCGGGGCCGGTAGAGGCCGAGCTGCTGCAGCTTTTCGGGGTTCTGGGTCAGAGTGGCTGAGAAGAGTAGTTTCTGCAGTGGCATCTGGGGGCAGCAGACGCTGGAAAGGGAGGGGACGCTGGGAAAGCAGCACAGCCCAACCAGCCCACCCCAGCCCGGTGGGAGAGCGTCTCAGACGGGGGACAGCGGAGGGGACCAGCCCAGGGCGGCCCCACTGGGCGCCGAGCGGAGTGCAGGGCCTGGTACCTGGCTGCGGTCACAGCCCGGGGCTGTGTTCTCTGGAGCAGAGCAAAGGGATCCCTACTGCCCTCACTGGGAAAGGCCGCGGCCACCACCCGCGGCAGCCAGGCCTGGTGCATGCTGTCTATCACGCGGTCGGCCTCATCGATGACCTGCGGGGCGGGGGGGAACCGCGGTCAGCTTCGGGTCTGGGCCCGGGCCTCCCTCCACGTGGGCCACCTACCAGGAAGCGGAGATGCTGGAGGCTGAATCCTGGGGTCTGCTCGACGTGGTCCACCAGGCGGCCAGGGGTGGCCACCACGATGTCTGCCAGGCAGCGGAAGCCGTCTGCTCTGTGGAGCGGAGAGTGGCTCAGGAGGGCCGCCCTGCACTGACCACCCCCCCCAGCCCGCCTGACATGGGGACCCTGTGGACGGCGGCGCTCCGCTCCCCGGGGCCAGATGGCCGCGATGTAGCTGCACAGAGCGAGCCCACAGACCGGAGGAACCTACGTGTCCTGCACGAGACTCTCCTGCTCCTTGGCCAGCGACTTCTGCCCGGTGACCAGGGCGACCCGAAGAGGAGTGGCATCTGTGTAGACGCTGAACACTTTGCTCACCTGGAGGAAAAGCAGCCATCACCAGCGTGACCTGAGGCCCCGCGCCGCAGTGACGAAGCCCCGGGGTCTGACCTCCAGGCATGGGCCCACGTACCTGCTGGGCCAGCTCCTTGGTCGGCAGCACAACCAGGGCCCGAACCTGGCACACGGCTCGCCGTAGCAGGGCCTGCGGGGTAGACGGCCGCCCGCGTCAGCCCGCCCCCCGCGTCCGCCCGTGCCCGCGTCAGCCGCTCCTGCCTGCAGACCCGCCTGGAGGGCGAGGGCTCCCTGCGCTCACCTGCACCACGGGGATGACGAAGGCCAGTGTCTTCCCACTGCCCGTTGGGGCAGACACACAGAGGTCGCTAGGCCGGTAGCCGCCTCTGCTTACCAGAAACCCGTTGGCTGCGCTCTCCAGGAGAGCGGGAATCACCGCTGCCTGCACTGGACGAGGAACGGCGAGACGCGCGTCACGTCGGTGCAGGGACACCCAGCACCAGCACAGGCACCGGAGACGGCCGCCTCCCTGTCTGCGACCTCTGGGCGGGGCTCTCGCTCAAGGTCCGCACCAGAGCCTCCCGGAGTGCTGAGAGGCTGGAGGTGCGGAGGCCGGGACCACACCTGCCACTGGACGTGTGCACAGGCCGCCTGTGTGGGCAGCTGCTGAGCGATGGCCTTGCACGGTTCTGGGAGAAGATGCTCTGGAAGGAAACCCTGCTCCCACCACCACCCCACCCCACCTGCGCAGGGCAGGGGCACCTGGAAAGTAGGACGAGATGCCCTGAGCCCGCAGCCTCTTCCGCAGGTCCGGGTGGACTTCCGGGATATCCTCAATAGGCACCAGGCCTTCGGTGACACTCTTTCCAACGCGGCTTGGCTCAGCCAGCCACGCTGGCAGGAAAGGCTGGACCTATCACAAAGGGAAAGAGAAAGAGACGCGGTGAACACTCCCTAACCCGCCAGGCCAGCAGAGCAAGGCCCCATGAGCCAAGCGCTCAAGACACTCAGACTGAAAAGGCCGCAAGAAAGAGGCAAGCTTTCTAGCTTCTCCTAGTCCGCCCACGTCTCACTCTCCGTGAAGGCTTTGAAAGGCGTGAAAAATACATACCAGAAAGCTCCCTGAGCCAAACCACCCAGGGGCAACTTCGCACCTAATAACACCCGTGCTCCAATGACATCTGCGCTCCGGACTACACCCGCAAGGTGCCCGTGACCTGGCACTCTCCTGCCCGCGCTTCTGTTTGCTATCACTGGCTCTGCACCAACCATACAAACCCTCTGTCGTTTTACACAACAAGCTCACTGCTACCTCGGGGCCTTTGCCCCAACTCGGCCCTCTCCCTGGCACACACTTCCCTGCCCCCACCACACCTTAACCAGGCTGATCCCTGTCTTCTGATTCCAACTCAAAGTGGATCTCCCCAAGGGCACTCTGCCCAGCCTCTCTTATTCTTCATGATGACGATCACGCTCCAGACATCCTTTAGCTCACGTATTCGACTACTGAAATCTTACGTTGACATGAATCTGCAACTCGCCCAGCAACCTGCTAGACCTGGTAGGATCTCCCATTTTGTTCGCTAGATTGGCGAGCACAGTGGAAGCTCTTTAAATGTGCACCAAGGAAGCGAAGCTGTTTAGAGAGATCTCTGTGACAGCAGCACGGAAACCAAGTCAACCCGCTGGTTTCGGGAAAAAAAAAGAGAACTCTTACAATTGAAAATGGAAGTGCTAAGTTGGCACCGGATTCAAACCGTAAACGAGAATGCTAAGACATCAGCAGTCGGCCGGCTCAGGTGTTCACTCACCGAACACAAACCATACACCCATCAGGCGCAAGCACCGTCCTCCATGCCGTCCCACGAACACAAGCCACGGTAACGACGGCCACCCCAGCGCTGCAGCCTCCCCCCCGGGCCGCTCACCTTTGGCGCCTTGCTCCTCCTGAAGCCCCCGAGCACCAGGGCGTGGGCTGGGGGACCAGAAGCCTCTTCGGGGGGCGGTCCGCCCTGGCCCTCCGGCGACCCCGCGGCTTCGGCGCCCACGCTGTTCCCCGCCGGCGCCTCCTCGCTGCTCTCTGCGCGGCAGGAGCGGGGGCGGGGCGGCGCGTCAACCCCACGCGGTCCCGAGTCCCAGGGCCCCGCCTCGCCCCGCGAGGCCCTACCTGCGCCCGCGTCCTCATCCTCGTCGTCCGCCTTCCGCCGCTTGCAGGGAGGTGCGTGCGGGCTCC
>NW_020172686.1:459798-462312 GCF_003031525.2 Neophocaena asiaeorientalis asiaeorientalis
TGGAAGAGCGCCATGCCACCCGCCGCGCGCCAGTCCGGCCCGACGCGCCACGATGACGAGGGGGCGGGGCGCGACGTCATCAGGCGCCGGCGGTGACGTCAGTGGAGCGCCGGGAGGCGGAGCCAGGAAGGGGGGCAGGGGCCACAGCTCCAGGCGGGGCACCCCGCGACCGGCATCTCCCCGCAGTCTGAGGACCAGGAGGAGGTCCACGAAGCGGTGCGTGCATGCAGCCGACTTTTCGGGGCCCTGCTGGCCCGCGGAGAGCTGTTTGTGGGCCAGCTGCCCTCTGAGGAGATGGTCATGGCAGGTCAGTGTCCAGGAGGGCCTGGTCTCTGACAAGGTTAGAGGGGGATCTTGCTAACATGGGATGAGCCCCCCCCCCCCAAAACTCCATCATAGGCCACGCGGGTCGGTGGGATCGGGAGATGGTGTTTGGGGGAAGGGGTGGGTAGTAGGGACGTTGAAGCCAGGTGTAAGTAAAGGTTGGGTGGGGTGTAACTGTTTGTCTTGTTTTGTGCCTCTTGTGGGATTTGATGATGCGTATAGTTGACCGTCAATTCCACGGAGGTTTAGAGTTATGTGTCTCAGTCCTTGGCGTGTCTGGGTCTTGGGGTGAAAGGAGAGAGGATCCTGCCTGGGGGAACGTGCTGGTCCTGCCCCAGGTCTGGAACCACAGTGACTCGTTTTCACTTATTCCTCGGCTGGGCTGAGTAGAGGGCAGGGGGAGGGTGGGGCTGGGTCCCGTCTGGCGTGTGCGGGTGCGGGCGTCGGTGTGGGCTGACCGCCCTGCCCCACCTGCAGGGTCCCGGGGGGCCACTCGCAAGTACAAGGTGTGGATGCGGCACCGGTACCACAGCTGCTGCAACCGCCTGGGGGAGCTCTTGGCTCGCTCCTCCTTTCGGATCAAGGTGAGTCTGGCCCGCTAGCCTTGCTTGCCCGCGCAGGGGTGTGCGAGGGGCCTGGGGCCGTGGCTGCAGGTGCTGGTCCAGGTGAGGGTGCTGTCTCTTTCTGTGGCTGGTTCTTCTGGGTGTGGCTGCATCCGTCCTGTCTCCTGATTCTCACAGGAGCTTTAGCTTGAGGGTGTTCAGGCCTGAGGGCCGGGGGAGCTCTGTGGGCCTGTCTGCAGGGATGACATGTGGCGGGCGCCTCGCGGTCCCTTTGCCACCCCTCCTAGGAGCTGGCCCTCAGCACCCTCATGAAGTTCGTGCAGCTGGAGGGTGAACACCCCCTGGAGAAGCCCAAGTGGGAAGGCAACTATCTGTTCCCCTACCAGCTCTTCAAGGTGAGGCCCAGGCTGCCCGCTTGCGGGTCTCCCCGACTGCCTGTGGGTTGTGGGGGTTGGGGGGACTCTGGAAGCCCCCCCCCCCAGACTCTGCTATGTGAGCTCCACACCTGGGCCGCCTGTCCTGGGGGTCAGAGAGGTGCTCACCACCTTGTTCCCCCTCCCCCACAGTCGGTGGTAGGAGGCCTGCTCTCTCCAGAAGAGGACCGCTCCCTGCTGCTCTGTCAGTTCCGGGAGTACCTGGAACACGACGACATCCGCTACCACACGATGCAGGCCGCGGCGGACGCCGTGGCCCGGGCCGCTGATGGGCGCCCTGAGGTGAGCCGCCTGGGTCCGGGGAGGATGGGGGCAGGGGGTGACGGGCACACGGCGTCCAGGTGCTCAGGCCAGGTCTGCAGCAGGTGCCCCTCGCTTTTTGGAACAACGCCTTCACGCTGCTGTCCTCCGTGAGCCTGCCCCGCCAGGAGAGCGTCCCCTCCAACTTCTACGTGAAGCACGCGGGTAAGCGCCGGGTGGAAGGGCGGGAGGGCAGGGGCCCGGCCTTCTCCCGTGTCGGGTGACCCCTCGCTTTATCTGCAGAGCTCTCGGACAAGTGGAAGGTCGTTCATCTGAGGGTGAGACGCCCTGGGTGGGTGGTGGCCTCCCTGGGAATCCCCCGGTCCTGGGCTAGCGCCCCCTTCCTGGCCTTGTCAGCCACCGGGCTCACAGGAGGCCCCGAGGGCCCAGGCACGGCTCCCGGAGGTCAGAGGCGGCCTGCCCAGACCTCTCTGGGGCTGAGTGTCATTGCCAGGGCGGCTGTGAACACAGGGCCTGTGGCCGAGAGGGAGGTGTTCTCTCGCTGGGGTTTCTTAGGCCCTGGCTCCGTACCGGAGGCAGGAGGAGAGGGGGCGATTGGGAGCGTGGGGCACGCCCACCCTTGCCGCTTCCCCGCAGGAGCACAGGAAGGCCTTCCAGCAGATGTGGCTCGGCTTTCTCAAGCACCAGGTAGGGGTGGGGGAGGGACCCCAGGGCTGGGCTCCAGCAAGCGGGGCGGGCCGCACCCGACCTGACCTGCTGCTTCCGGCAGCTGCCTCTCCGTGTCTGCAAGAAGGTGCTGGTGATCATGCACGACTCCATCCTGCCTCACCTGGCGCAGCCCAGCCTCATGATCGACTTCCTCGCCCGCGCCTGTGACGTCGGTGAGCAGGGAGCGCCTGGCGGGCCCCGGAGCCGGGAGCAGAGGACCCAGG
>NW_020172686.1:462333-470019 GCF_003031525.2 Neophocaena asiaeorientalis asiaeorientalis
GCCGTCGGGTTGGGCTCCACGGCTGCGCGTCTGTCTGCAGGTGGAGCCGTCAGCCTCCTGGCTTTGAACGGACTTTTCATCCTGATTCATAAACACAATCTGTGAGTGTCCGCCTTGGGGTGGTCTGAGGGCTTTTCAGCTCTGCTCGTTCATCCGTGACCCCGGCCGGGATTCCTGATCTGTTCTGTTCGTGGCTCTACCCCGACACGTGCTCCGTCGCTCACCTCCCCCGCCAGGGAGTACCCTGACTTCTACCGGAAGCTGTATGGCCTGCTCGACCCGTCTGTCTTCCACGTCAAGTACCGGGCTCGCTTCTTCCACCTGGCCGACCTCTTCCTGTCGTCCTCGTGAGTGGGGGTGGGGCTGGGGACACCTGGCCTGGCTCAGAGCCGCAGGGCTGCCTGGGCCCCGCTCATCCCTGTGGGGCTGCGGCCCGCAGGCCAGGACGGGAGCTGGGGGCTGGCACGGAGGGGTGGAGTCTTACGCCTCCCCCCCGCCCCCCAGGCATCTGCCTGCCTACCTAGTGGCTGCCTTCACCAAGCGCCTGGCCCGCCTGGCCCTGACGGCGCCCCCCGAGGCTCTACTCACAGTCCTGCCCTTTATCTGCAACCTGCTGCGCAGGCACCCAGCCTGCCGCGTCCTCGTGCACCGCCCCCGGGGCCCTGGTGAGTGCGGCCGGAGCCCCTGGGAGGCCTGGCCAAGAGGCCAGCACGCGGGTGCAGGTGGCAGACTGGAGCCTGGGTCTCGTTCCTAGAGCTGGACGCCGACCCCTATGACCCCCGAGAGGAGGACCCTGCCCGGAGCCGAGCCCTGGAGAGCTCCCTGTGGGAGCTGCAGGTGAGGGCGCCCTGCCTGCTGGTCACTCCCTGGGCTTCCTGGAGCCGCCCCACCTGGGCGCTCCCGCTCGGCCACCCACCCAGCCCCACCTGCACGCCCCTGCCAGCATCTCTTCCAGGTCCCCAAGGATCCCACCTTGCCTTGTCACTTCGCTCACCCAGGGGAGCCTTTGCCTCCGTCTGTCCTGTCCCTGGCCTGCGGAGGTGGTGGGATGGTCCCCTGCTCAGTGCGTCCTGTGCCCCTCGCTTTGCCCACGAGGGGCGGTGACATCCCACGTGCCCCTCCAGGCCCTCCAGCAGCATTACCACCCCGAGGTGTCCAAGGCCGCCAGCGCCATTAACCAGGCACTGTCCGAAGCCGAGGTCAGCATCGCGCCGCTTCTGGAGCTCACTGCCTTCCAGGTGAGGCTGTGAGGCGGGCCGGGCGCTGGGCAGTGAGGGCCGTGCAGCACGGGGCGCCTGACTGGCTGCCTGTCCCCGCCCCGCAGATATTCGAGCAGGACCTGCAGAAAAAAGGGCCCGAGCCGGTGCCATTGGAGTTCATCCCGGCCCAGGGCCTGCTGGGCCGGCGGGACGACCTCTGTGCCCAGCACTTCACGCTGAGCTGACCCTGTGCGCCCCGCTGCCCCCGACAGATGGTCTTGTGGGAAAGCCGCTGGGGGGTGCTGGTGGGCGGGGGTCTCGGGAGGTGCAGGTCCTTCACCTGTGCCCCTGGGGCTGGGGTCAGAGCACCGGCGGGGTGCTCTCCCGTCCACCTGCCGCCCCTCCACCCGCCTACCCTGCTGGCCTCACCGGAGGGTGCTGCCCGGGGCCCTCCCTTCCCTGCGGCCTGGTGGGGAGGGGCGAGGTGGGGTATGGGGGGTGCTGCAGGGCAGCCCCTGCTTCCGGGGCCTCAAGTTACAAGCGCGCCGGGTCGTGGCTTCTGTCGGCCCCCGCGATTCCCCCCCAAGACGCGCCAGGCCCTCTGTATCGCTGTGCTTCCTGACACGGGGCGGCCGTGAGAGCCTCTCTGCTGCAGTTAGACTGACGTGGGAGTGATGGGGGGGCTCTGTGCCCCGGTCAGTCTTGGCGGGGAGCACAGAGAGGGGCACGAGTTCTCTGTGCCTGGCCAGGCCCTACTGAGGTCACCTTTGTCCCCAGAAGCACAGTGAGTCCGGGGGTGAGCGTCTGCCCTATCGAGGGGTTACAGGTGGGGCCGGTCCGTTCCTCCACCCCCTGAGCGCAGTGGGCCAGCAGCCCGGTTGTTTCCACAGATATCTTTTAGAGGTTTCTTTTCTGCCAAAGGTGGCGGGTTTTCCGGCTCTGGTAGTGACCCAGTTTCCTTTAAAAAACCCACTCGGTCCGGCACACGCCTGGAGACCGGGGCACGGGGGTGGGGCAGCCCACGGGGAGATAAGATACCTCGCTGCCCTCCGCTGCCTCCTGTGCCCCGCTCCTGGCCCCGCCCTGCCCCTCCACCCGGGGAGCAGGGTGGGAGCTCGTGGTGGGCACCCTGGAGTCACAGCAGGGAAGGGTTCCGCCAGTCTGGTGTCCAGGTCCCCCCCACCGGCCCGGGGTCCCAGTGCACCCTGCTGGTAGCAGCACACCACGTGGCCCCGCCGCCCGTCACCCGTCTTCCCACGAGCAGCAGGGGATGCTTGTTACTGAGCTGGAAACCGCCTTGTCCCTGGGGCGCAGGGCTTGCCTGGGGCGGGGGGCGGGGGTGGGCGGTCTCGAGAGAGCCGGGCCGTCTGGCACCAGGAGTGTCCAGTGGGCCAGAGGCCGCCGGGGCCTTGTGTGGGGATGCCAGGGGGCAGTGCTGGACGGCCTGAGGCCTTCCGCTTTAATTGAAAAATGCCACTGTGTAAAAAAATTTACAAACTACAAAACATTTGAACAGGCTTTCTTGGTCTTGTCTGCATCCGGCGTCCTGTGCTCCCGTAGGTCCTGGCTGTGGCCCATAGCCGCGCTGGTGCCTGGGCAGCCGCACGCTGCCGTGCTTGCCCTCCGGCAGGTCCCCATTTCCTGTCCTCTGGCCCTGGTTGTCCGCAGGGGAGGAGGGGTGACAGTGCCCTTCCCAGCGGCTGTGAGGTTGGCTGAGAGGCCGCGTGGTGGGTTGGAGGTAAGAACTGAACCGGGGGGCTGGGAGCACCGCTGGGGCTCTGCCTGTCCTTCAGGAACCCGGGGGGTGGCCGGGACAGCCTCCGGGGCACGTGGGGCTGACTGCAGGGCTCCTGGCTCCAGGGGAGGTACAAGCTCAGACTTTCAAGGGCTTTGGAACCACCTGGGATCAAATAAGATGTCTATGTGGGCGGACGGAGGGAGGGAAGGGCCTCGGGCAGGTGTACCTGAGGGCGGAGGACATAGCAGCTCCCTGGTCTGTACCAGGAGGCCATCCTGAGCCGCTTGTGAGCGACCCACCTCTGAGCCCAGAGACAAGAATGCAGGCTCTTAGAAAGAGTAAGCGTTTATATGTTTAAAAAGAAAAACAGACAGGCACCAGCGAGCCCGCTACTGGCAGCCGCACCCCTCCAGCGGCTCCCTTGGAGGAGGACGAAGGGGAAGCCTGCTGCCCTTTGCTGAACTACAGCCCTGCCCCGGTTCGTTTGGCCTTTGTAAGTTACAAAGCAGCATGGGCCTACCTGGGAGCTCAAGGGAGAGAGCAGCGTGTGGGGAGATGTGGAAGCCTGCTTGCTCCCCAGCCCGCGGCCCACCCTCTGCTCTGCCGCCACTTCGCCCGCACAGGCCCTCGTGCTTCCCGCGCCGGGGGAGAGGCCGGGTACACCTGCCCAAAGTCTCCCTCCACCTGCCCACGTAGACGTTTTGTTTGTGGCACTGGGGACGCTGTTGTTTCCTCGGTCCAGTTTTTACAAATTGCTTAAAAAAAGATTTCAGACATAGAATGAATACCTTTTTAGCTTAAGGACGCCGCGTTTGATATTTGAGGTGCACTAAATTTTAAAAGTTAAAGTGAAATCCACAAAACATAAAACTAACCACTGTAAAATGCGTGATTCAGGGACTTCCCTGGTGGCACAGTGGTTAAGAATCCACCTGCCAACGCAGGGGACACGGGTTCGAGCCCTGGTCTGGGAAGGTCCCACATGCCGCAGAGCAACTAAGCCCGTGTGCCACAACTACTGAGCCTGCGCTCTAGAGCCCGCGATCCACAGCTGCTGAGCCCATGCACCACAACTACTGAGGCTGCGCTCCAGAGCCCGCGAGCCACAACTACCGAAGCCCGTGTGCCTAGAGCCTGTGCTCTGCAACAAGAGAAGCCACTGCAATGAAGACCAGTGCAGCCAAAAATAGATAAAATAAATTTATAAAAATGCATGAGTCAGTGGCATTTGTGCATCCATGACATGTGACTGTTGCCTGTGTATAGTTCTAGAACTTTCTATCGCCCGTGAATGGTGTGTATCCTGACCTCTCCTGTTTCAAGAGGAGGCCCATGTCCATGGGAAGGTGTCTGGAGGCCAGAAGTCCCCACAGGCCTGCTTGGGGCCCCATGGAGTGGGCTCTGCCATCTCCCTCCAAGGCCGGGTGGCCACTCGGAGCTGGGTCAGCCCCAGGCCTCCAGCAGGAATCGGAAACCTGAGTGGACGCGCAGAGCCAGGACCCTTGGGCGGCAGCACCTGGGCTGGGGTCTGTAGGAGGGAGGTCCACGCATTCTGGGCTGCCAGCCTGCCATGCCCGCCCCCGGGAGTCTGGCGTCTGGTGGGGGATTTAACCTGGTTGAAATTGAGGGCTGGCCTTTGTCCGGCTCCAGGAGGGACCCGAGGCCCCGGGTGTCCTGATGGGAGCGCCGTCTGCGGGGCCGCGGCCCGTCAGAGTCCCCAATGGGGGTCACGGCGGGGCTTTGGGCTCAGTGGCATCCGCTCCCCCTCCGGAGGGGCTGGACACGAGGCAGCCACGTGGGTCCCACAGCCCCGGTAAAAACGGGACGCTGAGGCGGGAGCCCCCGGCTGGCAGCACCCCGTGCGTGTGCCGTCACACGTCAGGGCCCACGGGGAAGACACCGGACGCTCGTGGTCGGGGATCTCCGGGGTCTGTCCTGCGCCCTTCCCTTGGCCGAGGCTACTTCACGCCCCCTCCCTGCAGTGAACCAGGACCGTGAGAACAGAGCCCTGAGGGGACTCGGGTAATCCTCCCCGGGGGTTGTCCAACCCGAGGGGATCTCAGGGGCCTTGGACTTGTAGTCGGTGTCAGGGTGGGGATGGTCTTGAGTGCCTGATGTTGGAGGGCCCCTGAGAAAGAGAGTCCCTGCACCTGCCACCCCACCAAGCAGTAAGGGGGTTGATACCCCGCTGTGAGGAGGGTCCGGGGCAGGCCGGGAGGCACCTCCAGAGTAGAAAGGTTGGCGGACGGTCTTGGACGGGGCATCCAGGATCGCCAGGGGCAGCAGGCAGGTGGGAGCCTCACGGTGGGGAAGAGGGGACTGCTGGCCTCCTGCGTGGTCTCCAACCGCACGGAAGGGAAGACGGGTCTCTCGGGGTGCCAGCGAGGACAGGTAGTACCTTGCGTGCCAGGGGACCGCCGAGTCCTTCCCAAGTGACTTGAGTCCAGGCTCCTTGCAGGGAGCCCCGCCATGAGTGTGCCTGCCCAGACGGCCCGGGCCCTGCCTCCCTGCCTCATTCACTCAACGGTGGTTTCCTTGCTGTCATCTCAGGGCAGCCTGCCCTCCTCCTGACTCAAGCGCTGCTTCTCTGTTCCCGGCACATACACCTCTGTCCCGACACCACCGGGGAAAGGGGGGACCCTGACCAGCAGAGACCTCATTTCTGCCGCATCCGGAGCCGGAGCTTGAAGTAGAATTTCAATCCCGCGGCAGAAACACAGGGACGCGTTGTTTCCTGCACGACCCGTGGTCCTGCCTCTCGAGTTACTGAGACCCAGTGAGCCAGGGACATGGGGGACCCCTTCCTGCATCTGCGGTGGGCCCCCGCTGCACGATGCCACGGCTCCAGGGCTGTCGGGTCCAGGGTTTCAGAAAACCTTGGAGGGAGGGCGGGGGTGGCCCGATGTTGGGGGGCGGGGCGCTGCCTGCTGTGTGCCTGGGGCGCCGTCCCCTGGTCCTGCTGCACAAACAGGCCAGCCCTGTCTGTCCCTCTGTCCCTCTGTCTCCCTGTCTGTCTCTCTGTCTCCCTCCAGGAGACGAATGGGGCTGTTGGATGATTAAGTCACAGTCACACGCGTAATGAGGATCGTATCGCGAGACGCGGAGAACACTCTCCAGCGACAGGAGTGCTCAAGCACTTAACGGGCGTGTAGCAGGTAAGCTGCAGAGAACCGGATGTCCGAGGGGTGCCTCCTGAAACAACCAGGGCGTAGACCTTGGGGAGTGTGTGCCCCCAACAGGGCTTTCCCGCTGGGCTGGGGGGCAGCAGCTGGCCCCTGGCACTGAGCCGCCCTCCTCCGTGGGGCATCCTCCGTTAATGGAAGCCTCCCGGGGCCCCACCCCTGCTCCCAGCTGATCACGGCCTGGTGAGGTCACGGCCTCAGGGCCCACCGGCTGGTGCCCCGCTCTGTGCTCGGGAAAATTGCCCAGCCCCTCCAGGCTTCGGTCCTCTCATCCACAAAGTGGGCGGTTCCAGGGGCTGTGGCTGTGTACGAAATCAGTCCAAAACTTAGAGGCAGGGAGCCACTGCACAGGGCTTGCGGGGGGACAGCTGGTCTCTGCTCTCCTCGGCAGGAGCTGGGGCGGCCGGGACGTCGGGGCTGAGCTCCCTGAGGTCTGGGCTGTTCTAGGTCAGAGCCGGAGCCATCGAGGTCGTTAAGTACGGCGTGTCGAGGTCAGAGGAGGCCTGGACCACTGGCATTGCTTGAGGCTTAAAGGCCTGCCAAGACAGACGTGCTAAAATAGGGCAAAATGTTTCTTCTCCACACAGTTCATTGGTGCTCATTATAAAGACCTCAGTTACTATAGAGATGGACGTCGGTGGGAAGGGAAAGCCGCACATGGAGGACCTGTGAGGCTCTGCAATGATCAAGGAGATTTCCAGGAGACTGCTGTGGGAGATGGGCACTGCCCGGGGGTGGGGGGCAGCCACGAGGCTCTGGAAAGCCCAGAGGGTGGCCGGGGGCAGCAGCTCACCTCTGCTGCAGAAAGCCGCCAGGACAGCGTGGATGTGAACGCTGTGTGCCTATAAAACTCTCTACAAAGTCGGGGTCAGATCCGGCCTGCGGGCCACAGCTTGCCCACCCCTGGTCTAGTGACCTTCCTGGTCTGTCTGTCTGTCTCTGGGTCTTCTTTGGTGGACATGACCAAGAGCTATGCAAACAGTTCTTGTCCACGGAATGAACTTGGTCTGTAGGAGGGACGGTGGTGTCCCCCCCGCAGGTGGAAGGGGGCAGCTTTGCATCAGTTTGGGGGATTCACTTCAGTTCTCCCGGTAGGCCTGCTCTCGGGTCCCCTCAGGAACAGTTTGAAGTTTTACCAGCCGTTTCATTAGCTAACGGTTAAATCGACTCTCTGACACGCGTCCATTTGTATCTGTAGGTGAGTTACGCTTTTTCCTTTTTACAGAAACTGACCATTAATAGTCCCCGGGATTGGGCTTCCCTGGTGGCGCAGTGGTTAAGAATCCACCTGCCAGTGCAGGGAAATATATTTAAAAAATAGCCCCTGGGAACCCCAGTCCCAGACATGACCGTGGTTGCCAGCTTGGTGCATATCTGCCTTCTCCCCAGCATCCCTTTAATGAAAAATCCCAGCATCACATCGCAGGTCTCGTGTGCCCCCCGTCTGCCTTGGAAACATAATGACACAGTGTGTGCGTGTGGCATTCTCGCTGACTGGCCGCCCCGCATGTCCCCTGAGCTGTGATGTATTGAATTGTCATCGAATGTCTGTCATTGAAGTATTTAG